>NC_089249.1:146779461-146986083 GCF_963930625.1 Muntiacus reevesi | reverse complement strand
CCTGAGAGATTAAAAGGAACTCTAAGGCATCATGAAAGTAGCAGTCACAAAGGGAAAAACTTAGAATTTTAGAGGGGGAATCCCACTGGTATCTGATGGCATGAAACTCATTTCCAAGGAAGGCACTACTTAGATGGGGCTGGTGACTCTGAGCTCAGAAGAGGGGCCCCGTGGGCTTGCCCAGGGCTCTGAGGACAGGCACCGGCCAGCTGGTGCTGACACCTCCTGGATTATGACAAAAGCTGGGTCTGCAAGTGTTGGGAGAAGTGCAGCCTGGATTCAGCTGTTGCTACAAGAAGGAACTACAGCTGCCGAGGTGAAGTACCTAGACTCTAGGTCTGTGGTTCTAAACCAGAGTCAGTTTTGTGCTCTAGAGGACATTTGGCAATATCCAAAGATACTCCTAATTGTCACAATTGGGTTGCCACTGGAATTTAGCATACAGAGGATAGGAATGCTGCTAAACATCCTACAATGCATAAGAAACACCCTGTCCTTGACAAAGAATTACCAAGTCCAAAATGTCAATAGGGCCAAAGGTGGGGCACTTGTTCTAGGTTAACCCTGAAAAGTGCAGGAAGCAAAGAAGAAGGAGCAAGTTCCAGTACCCCCCATTCAGCTGTGGTGACTCCCTCTAGCATCCCCTACTGACAGAGTCTAAGCGGGAGCCAGTGGGCAAAGTAGGCTCAGCCCCAGGGTCACAAAGCTGAGTACAGAAGGATGGGTTTGTAGCTGAGTGCCAGTAAGTTAATTGCAGGCACCAATGTTTCTGGCCAAGTTCTCAGAACAAACAAAGCCATGATGGTAGATACAAGAGTGGCATTTCGGGGCTAGAGTCAGCAGCCATGAGTGCTTATGGCAATGCCAAATAAACTGTCGGTGCTCAGCACAGACTGGAATTCAGCAAGCCTTTATTCAGTGAATGACTTCAGAATGAGACATTCCCAGTAGGACTTCTTCCCAACCAATACTCCTGGTGGTTTTTGAAAGTCTTAACTTAAGCATGAAAATAGTGTCTCATGATAGTGAATATTTTTTGTCTTTGAACTTGGCATTTTGCTTTCTGTTTGTCTGTTACCTTATGAGGAATAGAGTATGTCCTAACAGATAACAGAATTTGTCAAAAGTGCTAGGCTCCTTTTTGTTTCATCATTACTTTTTTTTTTCATTTATTTTTATTAGTTGGAGGTTAACTACTTTACAATATTGTAGTGGTTTTTGTCATACATTGACATGAATCAGCCATGGATTTACATGTATTCCCCATCCTGATCCCCCCTCCCACCTCCCTCTCTACCCGATCCCTCTGGGTCTTCCCAGTGCACCAGGCCTGAGCACTTGTCTCATGCATCCAACCTGGGCAGGTGATCTGTTTCAACCTAGAAAATATACATGTTTCGATGCTGTTCTCTTGAAACATCCCACCCTCGCCTTCTCCCACAGAGTTCAAAAGTCTGTTCTGTACATCTGTGTCTCTTTTACTGTTTTGCATATAGGGTTATCATTGCCATCTTTCTATATTCCATGTATATGTGTTAGTATGCTTTAATGTTCTTTATCTTTCTGGCTTACTTCACTCTGTATAATGGGCTCCAGTTTCATCCATCTCATTAGAACTGATTCAAATGAGTTGTTTTTAATGGCTGAGTAATATTCCATGGTGTATATGTACCACAGCTTCCTTATCCATTCATCTGCTGATAGGCATCTAGGTTGCTGCACTGTTTATCATTACTTTTTATACACGAGATCATATGACTTTCACTCATCAATAGTATCTTGGAGATTTCTGCTTATATTTTAATAAAGATGTATTTAGTGCTTATCCCTTCAGTTCAGTTCAGTTCAGTTCAGTCGCTCAGTCATGTCCAACTCTTTGCGACCCCATGGACTGCGGCACGTCAAGCTTCCCTGTCCATCACCAACTCCTGGAGTTTACCCAAGCTCACTCTTTGCGACCCCATGGACTGCGGCACGTCAAGCTTCCCTGTCCATCACCAACTCCTGGAGTTTACCCAAGCTCATGTCCGTTGAGTCGGTGATGCCATCCAACCATCTCAACCTCTGTCGTCCCCTTCTCCATCCCGCCTTCAATCTTTCCCAGCATCAGGGTCTTTTCCAATGAGCCAGTTTTTTGCACCAGGTGGCCAAAGTACTGGAGTTTCAGCTTCAACATCAGTCCTTACAATGAACACCCAGGACTGCTCTCCTAGTTCAGTTCAGTTATCCCTTACAATGTACTTTACCACTGTTGTCTTACTTTATCTGGCACCCTCTTCCCCATCTCTGGATGAGAAGACTGAGGCTCAAGTGAAGCAAAGTGAAGTAGCATCTTCAGTAGAAAAGTGAAATTAGAGCCTGCACAGGTGATAGGAAAGAGCTTTGTATATTTCTTTGAGATGGTGATATTGCTGTGTCTCTTAGCCCTTCCAGCCTGGGAAAGCTTCAAGTATAGTTAGGTTCTTATGCTATGCTAAACCCTTTACTTTTTCCGTCCATGCATTCACCCCCACTGGCTTGCAGAGCTAATGGAACCATTTCAGGGTATTAGTTTTCCACCAAAGAAACATATCATAGTAAGAAGGAACAGAAGAGCTCACAAAGGTACTCAGAGAGCGTGGTATCATAATGACACGGCAGAGAAACAGTCGTAAGAAGTCAGAGAACCTCTTTTGTATGAGGTGAGGCCTGCAGGAGAGGGAAGAGATAAATGGTGAGAGTAGACTGGACAGGAGAGGAACGGGATGTGTAAAGTACAGAGGAGAAAAAGAAGGTGATACCTTAAGAGTCTGCAAGCTGACTGTGGAAGGAGTTTAGACTGAGAACAAAATAATGTTGCAAGAAGAGACTGAAGTGAGAAGTAGGAACCAGAACAAGGGATTTGCAAGCTATGTGAAGAAATTTGGACTTTATAATGGTACTAGCTAATGATGTGAGCCCAGCCATTTATCTTCTTTGAGTTTCAGTCTCCACCATGTAAAATGGTAGTAACAGCATCTGCTCTGCCTACCAAACGAGATCTGAGTTGTTCAAATAAAATACATATGGACACACAGACAAACGCGCAGGCTCACACTGGCTTAGGAAAACTGTCATACATTATCACTACAGCATCTCAAGTCAGTTTCAGAAAATACGAGCAGCCGCCTTCTCTTTCCTCCCATTTCCCTCAACCCCTGTGGAGGGAGAAAAAAAAAAGTTCCCTTTGGAAAAGAAAGATTCTCCCCAGTCCTTTGGCAAAGCTTTCTTAAGCAATAATCCATAATGCAATCTTCACTGAAATTGTGTTTCAGCCCCCCTCTGCTATAAATACAAATACAAGTGACTTTAGCCTCAGAATGGCCTTTGTCCCTTCCTGCCCCTGGCGTGCACCTTCCTAAGTGGCTGTCTTCGCTGTGGGTGCCAGCCTGTGTGGTAACGTTATAATTTTGTGTACATTGTACTCTCAGAGGCCATGCTGAGGCCAACACGAGGAAATGGCAATTGACAGCAGGCCCAGTCTTCTTTGTGAAAATCTGTGGCTTCCTCCTCTCCAGGTTCATTGGGTTTGAGCCACCGGATTTGGGTACCTGACCCCAAGAGGCACAGGAGCAGGTACAATCAGGCCTCTCATTTGAGTGCTTTGTTAAAAAAAAAAAAAAAAGACAGTTGGTTGCAATTGGTGGGGCGGTAGAGGGGAGGGGGAGGTTCAAAGAATGGCTTGGGTAGGGAGGCAGGCAATAGACCCAGAACTCAATTTTCTGGACCCATGAACTCTGAGTTGCTAGAATCCAGAACCAAATCTGACAGGGCCTTAAAAATCAGCAGGGTTAATGGTTTGCATCATCTTTTTACCTACTGCATTACAATAGCTCCCCACTCAAGTAACTTTTATACTGCTAATTAACAACTCAGCAAACATTTGAAAAATATTTATTAATTGCCTATTCTGAGCTAACACTTGTAGGCACTAGGGATTCAACTTATTGTGCATGGGATTTACACTGGGTAAGGAATTGATTGATTGTGTGATCAGTGCAAAATGCTGATCTCTTGATGAAGAGAAGTTGCTAAAAGGCAACGGCCCACAAGGGGTTAAATGAAAAGCCATATTCAGTTTGCCCTAGTGACTCTAATGCTAGCATTCAAAAGGTTCCACCGTCATCTCTTTTTGCCTTTACTTATTCTCTTCATTTGCATGGAGAAAGGAGAGCCAAAGCCTCTTACCCATTACCCCACGCATTGAGCCACAGACCCAAACAGAGCTCAGATTATCTATTTAATTCTCCAGCCTGCAAGGGGGCATTTACCTATTGTCTCTGTCTTAGCCAAACGTAATGGATTAGTTCAGAGCCCAGGGGGAAAAGGCATGAATACTGTGTTCAGAAGGAAAGCTGTACAGAGCAGAGATATGAATTCAGAGGATGAATTTATAAAAGAGCAAAGTCTAATGAGTTTATAAGCAACCCCCGTGAGTCCAGGGGTAGGGTGCATGCTGTCCAGAGCCACGACTCTCAGTTCACATCTCGGATGGTCCCCTGTGCTCCATCAAAGGGAACCCCACCCCTAAGCTCACCCCGGATCATGGCTATCCACCACCAGGGAGCTGAGGTGAGGCTTGGGGGTGGGAGGACAGCCACTCAGGCTACATCAAGCAGAGAGAAACATCCACTGCAGCTGTGTTTCCTTAGAAACCCCCACCAGCCGAGAATGGGAAAGTACCCACACAGTCAGACGGACTACTCCTGACTCTTTCATCAAAGATCACATCCAGAAGGAGGAGGAAGATGTTGTTGGGCAGCTTAATCCTTCAGGCAAGGCCCAAGAAAGGAGCCTCCCACGGAGGCCCAAGGAAGAAACAGGTCTGGTTCCTGAAAAGATGGAGCCACAGGCAGGGAAGCCAGTCAGATCTACACATACAAACACACACGAGACGCCCTGATGAGAAAATAAGGGAGAGAAAATATCCCGATGGAATATTCCGATGAAGTGTGAGTTCCCATAGAGACCCTTCTGTGAATAACCAGGAAATAATCACATGACCTTCACTTCAAATAGGGAACAAATCTGATTGAATCTAATTTGGAAAGTAGTTCAAGCTCTTGCTCTTGCTAGCAAGTTCCAGCTGTGGAACCAGAACTGATTTTCCACCAAGTCATAGCTCTGTGACTCCAGGCAAGTTACTTGACTTCTCTGAGCCTTATCTGTGAAAGGAAGAGAACAGTCCCTTCCTCAAGACACTGGTTTACATAAGACAAGTGAAATTACTTAAGACAGTGCCTAGCTCACTCTAAGAACTCCTTCAAGTCAACAGACACAGAAGGTACAAAGTATTGGGTGTCAACAGGCTCAAGGATGCATTGTATAACACAGGGAATGTGTTAGAATGAATAGAGCCAATATTTTTTAATATCTGTAAATGGAAAGTAACGTTTCAAAATTGTACAAAAAATAATTTTTAAAAGTTAAAAAAAAAAAGAAGAAAAAGAATGAACTATGATACATACAGACTTCCCTGATGGCTCCGTGCTAAAGAATCCACCTGCCAGCACAGGAGAAGCAAGAGATGCAAGTTAGATCCTGAGTTGGGGAGATCCCCTGGAGAAGGAAATAGCAATCCTCTCTGGTACTCTTGCCTGGAAAATCCCATGGGCAGAGGGAGTCAGGCATGACTTAGCGACTGTACGACAACGATACATGCACAGCATGGAATGAATCACATAGACAACATGATGACCGAAAGAAGCCAGAAACAAAGAGAGCATGCTGTATAATTCCACTGATATGCGGTCAGGAAGAGGCATGACTAACTGATGCTCAGAAAAGCACCCCCTGGGGGAGCTGATTGGGAAGGGGCATGAGGGAAAGTGCTGGGATTCTGGAAGTGTTCTGTACATGGTTACGATGGTTACACAGTGTATGTGTGTGTGCTCAATCACTCGGTGTTGTCTGAGTCTTTGCCACCCCATGGACTATAGCCCACCAGGCTCCTCTGTCCATGGCATTTTCAGGCAAGAATACTGGACTGGGTTGCCATTTCCTCCTCCAGGGGATCTTCCCAACCCAGGGGCTGAATCCATGTCTCCTGCATCTCCTGCATTGGCAGGCAGATTCTTTACCACTGAGCCACCTGGGAAGCCCCCATACAAGTATATACATATATAAAAACTCTCCATGCTGTATACTTATTTTTTTTTCTTTCAAGTCCTATTTATTCCCCATACCAGTTACAATGCACTGTAAGCACTATACTGTTTTTCTGTCACCCTTCAATTCTTTTCTTTAAGAAAATGCAAAGAAGCCTACGGAGTGCCTAGCATGATGTCTGGTCCAGAGGAAGTTTTCAGTAAGTGTTAATATCCCTTGAAAAAAAAAAAAGGTAAAAAGATAGCAACAGCATTACTATTGCCACTGTCATCAATAGCAGGAACATGATACAGCCTGTGGGTCATCAGTCCCTTCTCTGTCATCACCACAGGGATGTAACTGCAGGGAGTGAGGAAATTGGGTTGAATTTAGGGTACATGTTGGCTGATGCCTTCTGCAACACATTGGAGCTAGAGGTTGATTATTAAAATTCTGATTCTTTCTAATATGAAAATTCATCCTGAGAGCTGGGCAGGAAAGGCATTCTTATCCCTCGTGCTCAGCTGAGGAACTCAGGGTGGTAAAGACTTGGGTGCTGAAGTCATTTGTCCATGAACACAGCTAGTGAAGCACAGTCAAGGAAAGAAGGCAAATCTTCATATTCCAAGGTATTTCTATCTGTTTGGAAAATTTCTTTCAAGATATTTAGAGACTAATCCCTTAATCCTGAAGGGAAAAGTAAAAACAGGTTGTTATTTTTCCTAAAAATTTCTACAGAGAATCAGACCTTCTAAATATGAATGAATAAAACTAAGCTTAATTGACACCTGCATCTTCCATGACATCCAGGCAGAAACAAGAGGGTGGATCTTGCATTTTAGGCAACAGGAATAGCATTACTCAAAATCACAGAAGTTTAGAACAGCTGGATGCTTTAGAAAACTCTGGTGTAGCTAGAGTATAGATCAAGGAATGAAGAGTTACAGAAGAGAAGGAATAATAAAAGCCAACATTTACTGAATATTTACTGAGTGCCAGGCACTGTTCTCAGTGATTATATACATGTATAAGTTTACTTCATCATCAATTTTACAAGTATGAATTACCATCATCCCCATTTCACAGAAGAGAAAATTGAGATGGTTAAGTACCTTGCTCCAGGTCATTCAGCTAGTAAGCAGTAAAACACACATATAAACTCTAGAATTAATCTTAGCCACTGCATTGTTACCGAGAACCTGAAGGCCAAGTTTAAGACAGTTGACTTTATTATTCGGAATAATAGGAACCTCCTTAAGGCTCTTAAGCTGGGGAATGGCACAGTCAGACTTACTTTTTAGAAAGTTTCAACTGATTGCAAGACACAGAATGGGATTCGAGGTGTATAGAACAAAAAAACATGATGGCCAGGTAGGAAACCTTTCAATGTGCAGGGAACTGGTGCTGAGGGTCTGACGGTAGGAAGGATCAATGAGTACAGGAGAGCTGGTGCAGGCTACGCAAGGGGAAGGTGTAATGGCACTTGGTGACAGACAGGATGTACAATATAAGAGAGAAGGAAGTATAAAGGATGATCCTTCAAAGTGTAGATTCAGTCTTAATAGGCAGATCCTGCCCTTCAAGTAATGAGAAAAGAGGACAGCCTTACCCTGACAAAGAACAGAGTTCTAGGAGATGGATGATGTTTTTGTCAAGTCTTTGAGCCCAGGTGTGTAAATTCAAAAGGCTGATCCAAATTACAAACATCCTTAAGCAGGCTGTCAGCCTCACAATGACACTGCTTTCCTTCTTAATTCTTCTTTTTTTCTCTCTCTCTTTCTTTCCTCCCTCCTTACCATTTTCCTTCCTTCTTTCTTTTTCTTTCTTTCTCTCTTTCTTGCTAATGAGTACAGCCATATTAGGTTTCTTTATTTTAAAATAACAAATGCAACATGCAGAAAATTCAAGCAATATGAAAAACAAAACAAAAAAAGTTGCCTGAAATCTTACCCCCATTAACACCTTGGTGAAGGGCTCTCCAGGCATTCATGACTGCATGGCATACACACACACACATTCACATACTCTTCTTTTTACTTTGGAAACCCACTTTTTTCACTTATGCTCTCATGGAAAGAAAGTCAATGAATCTGGAGTGAAGTCATCTTTTTCAGTGCTGAAGTGTTACTTCTTTAACTGTATGTATCACAGTCTATTATGAACCCAGCCACAGCCAAATGAGGAGATGGGCAATTCCTCTCCCTTCAAAATATCTATAACACTGGATAAAACTAACAAAATCAACCATTTCAAGCACTCGGGAAATTTACCAAAAGTATAGAACAATCTGAGAAATACTGATGTTTGAAAAATCTTGGGTCACAACAGTGAGAATCTGCTGTATTCTTGCCTGGAACTGCCTCCATTTCCATCACCACCAGGCTCTGTTGATGTGAAGCTCAAAGAGGGCAGGACAAACCTCGAGGACAGTGGCTTCTCCACCAGGTAGAAAAGGGCTCCCTGGACTTGAGGGGTGGGAGATAACCACTCTCGGGGGTGTTTTCAGTGGGAGGGATGAACCTTGAGTTGGTCACTGGGGACAGTCAATGGCTCCACAAGTCTGAGATTGCAGTCATGGGTGAGATAAGCATGTTTTTGACTGAGGCTACTAATGTGTCCACATACTCCTGGTTAATCTCAAGACTGAGCACAAATACACAGGTCACAGAAAAAAAAACAGCACAGTGGAGAGTTGAAGCCAGAGCATCTCAACTTTGAATGAGCTCTTTCCTCCACAAACAGTTCCAAGGCAGCCTTCCTGGCTTGAAGTGTGTGAACACAACCTCTGTCTGACTGTTGGCTAACTACTAGGCTATGCAAGCAAACACAGGGCAGCTCTTATGCTCAAACCAAACCAAAAAATCCTGAGCATAGACCTTAGCACTGTACACTGAGAGAGGAGGGAGACAGAGCTCACAGATTTAGCTAATAATGCAGGTTGTTAAACAAAGATGCAAATAAATAAATAAAAATAAACAAAGACACGAACAGACCAAAAAAAATGAAAAAAAAAGAATAGCAAAATTCATAATTCAGAGTTACTAAAATATAATAACTAAATGTCCAGATTCCAACCAAGATATTATGAGACAAGCAAAGCAGAAGGAAAGTAGAACCCAGACTGTGGGGTAGGGTGGGGAGGCAGTCAGTAGAAACTGCCTCTGAGTGTCCCAGATGTTGGATTATGCAGAACAAGACGTCAAAGCAGAAATTATAAATGGTCCAAGAACTAATGAATTTCAAAACATTGTAACACATCTCTAAGCATCAGTGGGTAGAAATAACTAATTATTTCCACTTAATTTCTTCTCTGTTTTGCAAAGTTGGCTTGGAAGGGGTTGAAATCGGTGGTGAATGTGTGTCAGGAACACAAGAAAGAGAGAAAGGACAGAAAAACTATTTGAAAAAGTACTGACACAAATTTTCCCACATTGGTGGAAATCTACAAACTTTAAGTGTTGGAATCTTAATCTACAACTTCAAGAAGCTCAATGAGCCACAAAGTAAGATGAATACAAAGAGATCTACACCTACACATATCATAGTCAAACTGCTGAAAGACACAAAGAAGTATCCAAGTAGAAACAGAAATCTATAATGAGTCCCCTGTCTACGAGACGCATATTTCCAATATTTCATCATCATAAGCAGTGCTAGAATGAACATGTGTATGATCATCTCCCCAGGATAATTTCCTTGAGGCAGAATTGTTGAGCCAAAGATATCCTCATTAAGTTACCCTGCTTGTCCTCTAACGCAGGGTTAGCCCTTGTACAGGGAACTTGCTCTTCTCTTTACTTTTTAAGTCTCAGATGCATGCCGTTCACTCTTCCTGGAACTCTCCACCACATCTATTCTTCCATAGCTAATTATGTCTAGTAATTCAAGTCTCAGCTTAAATATTTTCCTGGAGAGACCTTACATGATCACTCAACCAAAAGCAGAGCCCACCCAACCACTCCTATTTCTCTCTCTCACAGAACCCCAATTATTTCTTTTATAGCATTTGCTGAGTTTTATAATTGAAGTCAATTCTGTGATTCACTGTTTAATGTCTCTCTACACCTATTAAGACAGGGACATTGTCTTTCCTGTTCACCACCGTATATTAATACTTAATGCCAGGCACATAACAGACACTTAATAAATGTTCACTGAATAAATTTGCTTTGCTAAGGCAAACACATGCTAGAATTTTTAAAAGTAAAAATCTCTGCTGTAACTAGCCTGGCCCCAACCTCACTATCAAAGTCTCCATCTTTGGTTTTATTGGCCATTCTGTCCTTCCTTTTATGATAGGTAGCCCCCGTCTTACCTCTCCTGGTTCTCTACTAATAATTTGACCCCATACCCTGGTTTTGATAGCTTGCTTTGGACACAATGTATCCAGCTAGATACACTGTCATGCCCCTCCAACAGAGGAATCCCCTTCTAGCAACACACACTGAGCCTCTGCTTAGCAATGACCTGGGTTTTCATTGCAGCAGGTCTTTAGGTCAACTTGCATGAAACTACTTTAGCTGAGTCATCAGCAGTGAAGGGCTAGGTTCCTCAGTGGTCCATAGGAGAGACCATCCTTCCTGCAGTGCAGAAATCAGTGTGTGCTTGGAAGATTTGAGTTAAGAAAGGAGATCATGCATTACCACGACTGACACAAGGGACTGCAGCACATTGCCCATTAGAGCACAATAGCACACATGTGCCAGTGTGGACTTATAAACGGACATCAGCTTATCTGTGTGTGAATTGCTGGTATCTACAAGTGGAATAGTCCGCTATGAGATGAGGGTTCCATTTTTGTCATTTGGGATTTTTTGTTTGTTTTTGCTTTCACTTTTTACTGAAGTATATTTGATGTACAACATTATAAATGTTACAGGTGTGCAAGATAGTGATTCACAAATTTTAAGGGTCATACTCATAGTTATTACAAAACATTGGCTATATTCCCTGTGTTGTACAACATATCCTTGTAGCTTATATTATACATGATAGTTTGTACCTCTTACTCTCCTACTCCTATACTTCCCCTCCTCCTTCCCTTTTCCCATTGGTAACCACTAGCTTGTTTTCTGTTTCTGAGTCTGCTTCCATTTTTGTTGTATTCACTAGTTTGTTGTATGTTTTAGAGTCTACTTGTAAATAATAACATACAGTATTTTTCTTTTACCATCTGACTTATTTTACTTAGCAAAATAACCTCCATATTGCTGCAAATGGCAAAATTTCATTCTTTATTATAGCTTAGTAACATTCCATTGTGTGTATATATACATATATAGGTGTGTGTGTGTGTGTGTGTGTGTGTGTGTGTGTTATATCAATTAATAGACACTTAAGCCACTTCCATATCTTGGCAGCTACAAATAACATGAATTGCTATGAACATAGGGATGCATGTATCTTTTTGAATTAATGTCTTTGTTTTGTTTTTTAGGTTATATTCTGGAGAGGGATTGCTTCCATAAGGAAAACAACAGTGTGAATGAGGTGATCAGTGTGGTCCAGTTTACCACAGTCCCTACCACTCCCTAATGCCAACTGGACCATGTTAATCACCTCACTCACACTATTGTTTTCCTTATGGTAAAGAAAAGCATGTGTCCCCGGACCTCTCTGGGGAATGAAACACAGATTGAAAGTGCTCTGATTTCTTACATCAAGAAATGTAAGAAATTCTTACTTTCTTCATTGAGACCCCAAACTCTGTTGAAGAAACCTGAAGGGCCCCCTTCCCATCAGTCACCTCTCTCCAGCAGTTTGCCATACAATTCCTGTAATCTCTCCAATTCTCTGTACATCAGTTTAATCAATCTGCAAAAAGGGGCTCTCTTCTTGATCCTCTCTTCTTCTACCCAATAAGAAGGCTGCAGAAGTCATTTGATAACATCTGTAAAAGAGTGATGAGCTTCCCACAGGCAAGTACCCAAGGATACATGCTAACATGCTGAGTGTTGTTTGTTGTTTATCCTCCTCTAAGTGACACTCATAGAAGTGGTACGCAGGGCTTCTCTGGTGGTCCAGTGGTAAAGAGTCTGCCTTGCAATGCAGAGGACACTGATTCAATCCCTGGTTGGGAAAGATCCCACATGCCATGGAGCAACTAAGTCTGCGAGCAGCGGCTATCGAGCCCATGGATCACAGCAACTGAAGCCCACACACCTAGAGCCCCTGCTCTGCAACAGGAGAAGCCACTGCAATGAGGAACCCACACATCACGGCCAACAGTAGCTGCCATTCACCACAACTAGAGGAACCTGGCACACAGGAGCAAAGATCCAGCACAGCCAAAAACAAATAAATGCATTAAAAAAAAAAGTGGTGCACAACCCATGATCAGACAATGCTAAGCAGTATTTCAAGTCCAGACTCTACTATAGACTTATAAGTTGACTAAATTCTGTAGAGAAAATCTCAGCATTGTGGGAAAGAGGAGCAGAGCAAAAGGAACTCTATTATAACCTGTGTTGCTAAACACAGCAGATGAGCAGACGGGAAGCGATGAATCTGGAAAGCAATGTTGCTATATTTAATTGTGGCCTTACTGTAGGCTACACACTGCATATCCATGCCGCTGCTGCTGCTAACTCACTTCAGTCATGTCCGACTCTGTGCGACCCCATAAATGGCAGCCCACCAGGCTCCACTGCCCCTGGGATTCTCCAGGCAAGAACACTGGAGTGGGTTGCCATTTCCTTCTCCAATGTGAGAAAGTGGAAAGTAAAAACTGAAAGTGAAGTCGCTCAGTTGTGTCCGACTCTTTGCGACCCCATGGACTGCAGTCTACCAGGCTTCTCCGTCCATGGGATTTTCCAGGCAAGAGTACTGGAGTGGGGTGCCATTGCCTTCTCTGTTATATCCATGATCTCATTTAATTCTTTTAAAAAATCTTTATAGCTGTTATTTTCAGTTTACAAAAAGGGTAGCCTGAGCCCCAGAGAGATTAAGTCATATTCCAAGGACACACAGCTAGTTAAGTAATTGAAAAAGCCAGGGTTCAATTTTAGGGCCTGAATTCTGAATGGCAATGTAATTTTGCTTCTCTGTAGTTAAAGGGTAAAAGAAGAAGTTGCATTTATTAAGCAAATATTATATACCAGAAAGTGAAGAGAAACTAAAGAGACTCTTGATGAAGGTGAAAGAGAAGAGTGAAAAAGCTGGCTTAAACTGGGACGACCCTGAGGGATGGGATGGGAGTTCAGGATGGGGGACACATGTACACCCATGAATGAGTCATGTCAATGTATGGCAAAAACCACTACAATACTGTAAAGTAATTAGACTCCAATTAAAAATACATTAATTAATTTAAAAAAACTCAACATTCAAAAAAATGAAGATCATGACATCTGCTCCTATCACTTTATGGCAAATAGATGGGGAAAATGTGGAAACAGTGTCAGATTTCATTTTCTTGGGCTCCAAAATCGAAGCAGATGGTGACTGTAGCCATGAACTTAAAATACACTTGTTCCTCGGAAGAACAGCTATGACAAACCTAGACAGCATATTAAAAAGCAGAGATATCACTTTGCCGACAAAGGTCCATCTAGTCAAAGCTGTGGTTTCCAGTAGTCATGTATGGATGTGAGTTGGACCATAAAAAAAGGCTGAGTGCCAAAGAATTGATGCTTTTGAACTGTGGTGCTGGAGAAGACTCTTGAGAGTACCTTGGACAGCAAGGAGATCAAACCAGTCAATACTAAAGGAAACCAGTCCTGAATATTCATTGGAAGGACTGATGCTGAAGCTGAAGCTCCAACATTTTGGCCACCTGATGCGAAGAGCTGACTCACTGGAAAAGACCCTGATGCTGGGAGAGGTTGAGGGGAAGAAAAAAAGGGGGCGACAGAGGATGAGATGGTTGAATGGTATCACTGTCTCAATGGACATGAGTTTGAGCAAACTCGGGAAGAAAGTGAGTACAGGGAAGTTTGGTGTGCTGCAGTTCATTGGGTCGCAAAGTGGCAGACATGACTTAGGGACTGAACAACAAGGTAGGGTTTTTTTTTGTTTATTTTTTTATAAAAAAAGGAGAAAAATATAAAACTGCTCTGTTGAGGTATAGCTTACATACCATAGAATTCACTGTTTTTAAGTATACAGTTCCAAGATTTTTAGTGTATTTCCAAAATGCCACAATCTAATTTTAGAACATTCCCATCACCCTGAAACGATGCCTTGTGTCTATATGTAGTCAATCCCTGTTCCTACCCTCTGCTCCTAGCAATAACTAATCTACTTTCTTCCTCCAGAGATTTGCTTTTCTCGGTAGTTCTTATAATTAGAATGATATAATATGTAAACTTTTACATTGGGCTTATTTTACTGAGCATATTTTTGAGGTTCATCCATGTTTTAGCATCTCATTGCTTTTTATTTCATCGTATGGATATACACCATTTTATATGTCTTTCTACCAGGTCATGAACATTTGAATTGATTTCATTGTTTTATAAATAATGCTGCTGTGAGAATTCCCAAATAAGTCTTTTGTTACACGAGTTTTCACATGAACAGATATCCATGAGGGCAATTCTGGGTCATATGTAAATTCCTGTTAAACATTTTAAGAAACTCAAATTGTTTTCCAAAGAAGCTCCATACACATCAAGGAGAAACATAGCCTAACCAACATTTAGTCACCTATCTGGCCCAGTAGATGTTCAAGTTGGCAGTCATCAGTCTGCCCTGGGCTATGCTCTGTGCCATCTTAGGAAACTCTACTTCACATAGACAAAGAAAATCCAACTGTATTAGAATATGTGTGACGTGTTAGTCCCTCAGTCCTGTCTCATTCTTTGCAACTCCATGGACTGTAGACCCCCAGGTCTGTCCATGGAATTTTCCAGGTAAGAATACTAGAGTGGGTAGCAATTCTCTTCTCCAGGGGATCTTCCCAACCCAGGGATCAAACCCAGATCTCCTGCCTTGCAGGCAGATTCTTTACTGTCTGAACCACCAGGGTAGCCCCCTACTAGAATGTACATATTTAAAAACTGAATAGTCTGTGGTGAAAAGAATCTACAATTTGGGACAGCATTCACTGTAAAGCAAAATCCCCCTGGGGACACTGTATTTTAAAAAATAAAGGAAAAGGCTTCAAATTCATCTGTTCATATCCAATATGCAAAATAATATGGTAAAATTGGAGGTGTTCCAAATAAAAGAAGGTGGAGTTTGAGTTGTGTTATTAATCCTATTTTATAGAAGAAGAAACTGGGACTCAGAGAAGTTCAGCAATTAGCCCAGAGTCACACAGCTGGTGGGAAATGGTCCAGTTGGAACTCAACTCCACGTCCTCAGGGACTGAGGTAAGGCCTCTATCTGTACCAGAGGGCCATTGCCCTCACATAGAGTAAATTTGCCTCCTTAACTTCCATGATTCCAGTGTCAATCATAATGTTTGACACACAGAAGATGCTCTATAAGTATCTTTTAAATGAATAAAAGTGCTCCATAAATATATGTGATAAAAATATTCCATTTTCATTTGATAACCAACATGGGTTTTCAGATGGGAGAAAAAAAATAAGTTCTGTATAACTGTCTTAATGTAACTGAATATTCAAGTGTTATTGGAAGAAAAAAGATCATATATTTACTAGTACTGTCCATGTACAAGGTATTGTACTTGTTGCTATGGGATTTGAGGGAATGTCGTATAGTACCTGATCCACACAGGATTTAGAAAGCTACTAGGAAAGGAAACTGATTTATTAAGTACCCAGCTGCCCTACTTTTTCTGTTTCCTTTAAGCCCCCAAACAACCCTAAACCTATATATAAACAATTTCATCTCATATCCAAAACCGACCTGCTCAAAGTCACCCATATTTGGTGAAGCCCTCTTCTTTGCACTTCACCACAAAAGGTTTGAAAATCTACATTTGTGATCCAAGCATTAGATAACAACAGAGGAAAACAATCCTTGAACTGTTACAAGCCAGTTTAAGATTCACTGCAGAAATGTTATGAATTAAAAGAAGAGTGACTCTGAGCCTCAGTTTCCTCATTCATAGAATGGGTCATAAATGTGCCCCATTCCCAGTAGGGTTGTAAAGGTCAGCTGCTTCAACAAATGTGGAAGGACTTTTAAGACAGAAAGTATAAGATTCCCTGTCCCAATCCCTTGATGGGGCCTCTGTCCCCTTACCATTTTTCAAAACTATTCTTTCCAAGATCGCCAGTGACCTCCTACAAATCAGGTAGTAACATTTTCACAGTCTTTTTCAGCCACGTTCCCCCTGCAACCTTTTGGAAATATTTGATACCAGTATCTACTCCCTCTTCTTTTTTTCTGAAACACTCTGTCTCCATATCTCTGTATTTATCTTTCTTTCATGTACATGCTCACACACATGCACCCACACACACCATCCATCACCTCTCTTCTGACCATCCCTTCTCTTGTTCCATTCCTCTCTCCAATATCTTCATGTACCTCTTCCCTAAGATATGCCTCGAATCTTTCATTTCTCTCTATACTCTCTCTGCTCTATGGCTAGTTGTTCTGATGCAGTATCACGGCTTCAGTGATCCCATCTATATGGACATCAGATTTATTTCTTCTGTTTGACATTTTCACTTCTAATAAGTGTTATCAGAGAGCATAAAAGCACCTTCCAACAGGTACCTGAGTCGGTTCTAGCACATTTTATCTGTAGTCATGAAATAATAATTTCTCCCCTGTGTTAATGTGGATTTTTTATAGACAGTAGTGTCATAAAGTCTGGGCTATGAAAATAATCAGACCTAAGTTCTAAACTTGGTTTAGTCTCAACTATAAAATGGAAATTAAACATAACATCACTTAAAAAAAATAACTTTCATTAATGATTGTTATAAAGAGTGACTGAAATAACAAGGGCTGAGTGCTCAGCATGGTGTCCAATTTCTAGTAAATATAGTAAACAACAGCTATATTAGTAGCAGAAGCATTCACTGTTCTACAATCAGAGGTCAGCAAACTTTTCTGTAAAAGGATGTACAGTGCATATTTTAGCCTTTCAGGACACATAAGGTCACTGTCATATTTTGCTCTTTGTTTATCTGTGTTATTGTCAGGGTTTTCCAGAGAAACAGAGCAAATATTTATTTGGAATTGGCTCATGTGATTTTGAAGACTGAGAAGTCCCAAGATCTACAGTTGGCAAGCTGTACATCCTGGAGCTACAAGGAAAGCCAATGATGCAGTTCTAAGTCCAAGTCTGAAGGTCTGAGAGCCAGGACAACTGACGGTGTGAGCTCCGGTGTGAGTCTCAGTCTGAAGGCAGCAGAACCATGTCCCACCATGAAAACAGTCAAGTAGAGAGAAAGAATTCTCCTTACTCAACACTTTTGTCTATTTAGCCTTCAACACATTGGGTGGGGCCCACCCACACAGGGAAAGACAATCTGCTTTATTCAGCCTATTGATTTATATATTAAACTCATCTAAAAACATCTTTGAAGATATACCCAGAGAATAAAATTTAACCAAATACCTGGATACCTCAAATATTTGGCTTTCCTGATAGCTCAGTTGGTAAAGAATCTGCCTGCAACACAGGAGACCTGGGCTTGATCCCTGGGTTGGGAAGATCCCCTGGAGAAGGGAAAGGCTACCCACTCCGGTATTCTTACCTGGAGAATTACAAGGACTATATGTCCATGGGGTCACAAAGAGTCAGACACAACTGAGCAACTTTCACTCACTAGGTACCTCTTGACTCTACCAAGCTGACATACAAAATTAGCCATCACATTATATTTGTTTGTTTTACAGCCATCTAAAAAAATGTAAAAATCATTCTTATCTGGTGGGCCACATATAAACAGCACATAGGCCAAATTTAACCCTTGCACAATCTGGCCTAGAACCTCCAATACAATGAAGTTCTGAGGCCAGATTTCCTGTCTTTTTCTTGATCAATAGAGGAAACTTTCTGTTTTTCCACCATTAAGTGTCACATTAGCTATAGGTTTCTCATAGATATGATTTATAGTTAGAAATTCTTCCTGCTTCTAGTTTATTCGGAGATTTTGTCATGAATGTTGAATTTTTTCAAATAGCTTCCCAGGTAGCACTAATGATAAAGAATCTGCTTGCCAATGCCAGAGATTTAGGAGACCCAGGTTTGATCCCCATGTCGGGAAGATCCCTGAGAGGAGGGCATGGCAACCCACTCCAGTATTCTTGCTGGAGAATCTCCATGGACAGAGGAGACTGGCAGGCTATATACAGTCCACAGGGTCACAAAGAGTTGGACACGACTGAAGTGACTTAGCACACAACATGCATGCACACACAAGATAATATAGTTTTTATATTTTATTTTATTAATACAGTGTATTATATTAGTTTGGGGATGTTAAATTTAGCTTGCATTCCTGTAATAAACTCTACTTGGTTGTGGCATAAAATCTTCTTTTTATATGGTTGTGAATTCAACTTCCTAACATTTTCTTGAGGATTTTTGCATCTATATTTATGAAGAATATTGATCTGTAGTTTCACTTTCCTGTGATACCTTGTTCGGCTTTGATATCAGATTAATACTAGCCTCATAGAATAAGTTGGGAAGTGGTCCCTTCTCTTTTATATTTTGGAAGAGTTTGCAAATGATTAGCATTAGTTCTTTAAAAGTTTGTTATAACTCTCCAATAAAGTCATCTGGGCCCTGGGTTTTCTTCATGGGAAAGTTTAAAATTATTCATTCAGTTTGCCTACTTGCTGTAAGTCTATTCACATTTTCAAACTCTCTTTGAATTGGTTTTGTTAATTTATGTCTTTCTTGGAATTTGCCCATTTTATCTAAGTAAGCTTATTTGTTGGCATGAAGCTGTTCATAGAATTCCCTTACAAATATTTTAATTTCTGTAAGGTCATTAATAATTGCTATAGACTGAATGTTTGTGCCTCCTAAAATTCATATGTTGAAATCTAACCCCCAATGTAATGACGATTGGGAGTGGAGCCTTTGGGAGGTAATTAGGTTATAAAGCTAGAGTTTTCATGAATGGAATTTCTGCCTTTGTAAAAGACATCCCAGGGCTTCCCAGGTGGCTCAGTGGTAAAGAATCTGCCTGCCAATGAGGGAGATGCAGGAGACTCTGGTTCAGGAGATGCAGGTTCAATCTCTGGGTCAGGAAGATCCCCTGAAGGAGGAAATGGCAACTCACTTTAGTATTCTTGCCTGGAAAATCTCATGGACAGAAGAGCCTAGTGGATTACAACCCATTGGGTCGCAAAGAGTTGGACACAACTGAGCAACTGAGCACACACACACACAAAAGAGATCCCAAAGAACTCCCTAGCCCCTTCTGCCATGTGAGGACCCAGCAAGAAGATGGAACAAGGAAGTAGGCCTTCATAGGAAAGTGCTCACACTTGATCTTGGGCTTCCTAGCCTCTAGGACTGTGAGAAATAAATTTCTGTTATTTACAAGCCACCTAATCTATGATATTTTGTTGCAGCAACATGAACTGAGTATGACAGAAATGCCACGTTGATTGATATTGGTCATTTGTGCTTTCTTTCACTTCTTTCTTTATCAGTCTACCAAAATATTTGCAATTTTTGTCAATATTTTTACTATATTTCTAGTTTTGTCTATTATCTCTTGCTTTCTGTTTTCCATTGATTTTCTGTTTATTTCTGCTTTCCGTTTCATTTTTTTTCCACTATACTTTTTTATGGTCAGCCTTCTGCTTGCTTTGGGTTTAGTTTGTTCTTATTTTTTTAAGTAGAAACTTAGGTAACTGATTTGAAATCTTTCTGTTCTTCTAACATAGTCATTGAAAGCTATAAATTTTCCTCCAATTACTGTGTTAGCTGTACCCTATAAATTTTGGTATGTTTTGTTTTCATTTTCATTCAGTACAAAATATTTTCTAATTTACTCTGTGTTTTTTTTTTTTTATTTGACTCACAATTTATTTATAATTTTATTGCCTAGTTTCCAAATATTTGTTAACTTCCCAAATTTCTTTAGTTGTTGATTTTTAACTTGATACGGTTTTGGTTGGAGAATGTATTTTCAATGACTTCAATTCTTTTAAATTTGCTAAGCTGAAAAATTGATGCTTTTGAACTGTGGTGTTGAAGAAGACTCTTGAGAGTCCCTTGGACTGCAAGGAGATCCAACCAGTCCATCCTAAAGGAGATCAGTCCTGGGTGTTCATTGGAAGGACTGATGCTGAAGCTGAAACTCCAACACTTTGGCCACCTCATGCAAAGAATTGACTCATTGGAAAAGACCCTGATGCTTGGAAGGATTGGGGGCAGGAGGAGAAGGGGACGACAGAGGATGAGATGGTTGGATGGCATCACCGACTTGATGGGCGTGAGTTTGAGTAAACTCCGGGAGTTTGTGATGGACAGGGAGGCCTGGTGTGCTGCGATTCATGGGATCGCAAAGAGTCGGACACGACTGAGCGATTGAACTGACCTGACCTGAACTGAAGGTTCACTTAATGGTCTAGCTTCTGTCTGTCCTGGACAATGTTATACGTGTGCCTGAAAAGAATATGAATTCTGCCCACTGTTGAGTGGAGTGTTCTGTAATTGTCACTTAGGTCAAAATGGTTGATAATATTGTTAAAGTCATCTATTTACTTGCTAATTTTGTGTCTAGTTTTATATCAGTTACTGAGTGGAATATTGACATCAACTGTTATTATTGAATTGCTTATTTCTCTTTTTAATTATTTACATGTTTTTTTTTCTGTCTGTATTTTGGGACTCTGTAGTTAGGTTTACAATTGTTATAGCATCCTGAGGAATTGTCCCCAATAACACATTTTGTCTTAAAATCTATTTCATTTGATATTAATATAATGACTCTAGCTCTCTTTTGGTTATATGCATGGTATATCTTTTTCCATCCTTTTATTTTCAACCTATTTGACTCTTTAAATCTAAAGAGTACATCTTATAGAAAGCATATAGTTGGATCTTTTTATTATCTAGTTCGGTGATCTGCTTTTAATAGGACAGATATTCACATCTGATAAAAATTCTATTTACAATTAATGGGATGTTAATATGGTTAGATTTACATCTGTATTTTGAAAGTTGTTTTCCATATGTCTCAAGACTTTTGCATTCCTCTTATACTACATTCTTTGGAATAAAATAGATATTTTCTAGTGTACCATTTTACTTCATTGTTGGATTTCTTCACATTGTCCTTTGATTTATTTTCTTAGTGGTTTTTCCCAGGATTCTAATATGCTTCCTAATCAATTAGAATATACTTAAGATTAATACTAACTTAATTCCAATAAAGTGTAGAAACTTTGTTCCAATATCTATTTGCCTTCTTCACCTTTGTTCTATTATAGTCATATGTTGTATTATTATAGGTTATATGCCCCCAAATACAGTTTTATAATTATTGTTTGATGTGATTGTTTTTTCAGTCAGTCAAGAGAAAAAAATACACATATTTACTCTCATTTGTATTTACCTACATAATTACAAATACTGTCTATTCATGTGAATTCAAACTATCATCTGGTGTCATTTCCTTCCAACCCCAAAACTTTACTAATGCTTATAAGGCAGGTCTGCTGGCAACAAATTCTCTCAACCTTTTTTATATGAGAATATCTTTATTTCACATTCATTTGTGAAAAACAGTTTTGTTGGATATAGAATTCTTGGTTTACAGGGTTTTATCTTTCAGCATTTTGAAAGTCATCATACTGCCTTCTGGCCTCTATTGCTTCTAATGAGTTTGCTGTTAATCTTATTGAGGTTTCTGTGTATGCAATGAGTTATTTTACTTTTGCTGCTCTTAGGATTATCTCTTTATGTTTGACTTTTAATCATTTGACATCATGCTTTTAGTCAGAGGTTTCTTTGTGTTTATCTTACTTGTAGTTTATTGACATTCCTGGATGTGCAGATTAAATTTTTAATTATATTTGGGAAGTTTGGGGCCATTAATTATTTAAATATTTTCTTCCTTCTCTTTATCTCTCTCATCTCCTCTTGGGCTCCCATTAAATATATGTTGACATGCTTCATGGTAATCTATGTATCTCTGAAATTGTTCATACATTTTCATTCTTTTTTCTTTCTATTCCTCACATTGGATAAATGCTAGTTACAAATATTAAAGTTCACCAATTCTTCCTTCTGATATCTTGAATTTGCTCTTGAGCATTTTCCATTTCAAGTATTGAACTTTTCAACTCTAGAATTTCCACTGGGTTCTTTTTTATAATTTCTATATCTTTATTCTCTACTTAATGAGTCATTGTCAGCATATATTCCTTATTTTTTACAATGTGATTTCTTTTTAATCTAACATATTGTGAAGTTGCTTTGAAGTAATTTTCTATTCAGTCCAAACCTGGGCCCCTCAGAGATAGTTTCTATGTGTAGTTTTCTACACATGCATCATAATTTGCTATATCCATACATGCTACATTTTTTGCTGAAAATCTACATTTAAGATAAAACATTGAAGGAATTCTGTGTTTTTTTATCTCCAGAGGTTTTTTGTTTTCAGGGTTTTTGTAATCGTTTATTTGGTTAATGACTTTGCTGGATTAATCCTATAGAATATGTCTCCCCCAAAATGTGCAACTGTTAATGTTTATGCTCTTTTTTTTTTTAATTCCTGTTTTTATTTTAACCCTGGCTTCGTAGGGTTTGCCCTAGCTTAGCAGGCACCCAATAATTGGTCAGAAGTAGTACTCAAATACCTCGGTTTAGTAAGATATCTGATCTTTTCTGATGAACCTGTAGATGGGTTGAAGAACATATTAAATTTTAAGCACTTTAAAACTGCCCAGTTTACTTTCGGATGGGCCTTCTTGCGTCTCCTCTGTGAGTTCACTAAGCCTCATCTTCAGCCACAGATGAGTAGTTAGCAAGGGCCCTCTGGTCGCCTCCTGAGTACACACGCAGCCTTGCACATATGCGTAGCCTTCCAGACCAACAGGGAATGTGGCAGCTTATCAGAGTCCAGTATAGCTATCTCATTCTCTGGATCTCTTTGTTAAATTTCTGATATAATCTGTTGACATGTCTTGTCCCAATATTTGCAAGTATTTGCCAATTGGCTTTCCAAGTGTTTGCCACTGAGATTGCTATTGTTTTTAACAATGCCACTGGGTATACACACTGCTTCAAATCAATCCAGTCTCCTCTAGCGGCAAAGCTACAAGCTTCAGTTTGCTCTACCATTATAAAACCACCCTGCATGCTTTACAGGGCTCCTCTTTGCTCCTATGGGAGTAGGGAGACCTGCCTGGTCCATTACTGCCTGAGATTACAGAGAGAAAGTCTTCCTTGTTCTTTAATCTGGTGTTAAGAAATCTACTTGCTTATAGATATAAACCACTGTTTTTATCATTCACCAGTCATCAGTTTTATTAGAAATAAAGAATTTTTAAAAATGTTAACATGTTCTTTTTCTACATAAACTAAACTGGAATTGATTAAATATTACGTGGAAAGGCACTCCTAACAAATAGGACTAGAACTATAGGCCCTTGAATTCTGGATCAACTAAACACTCTACATCCTATTCATGTCTCTTATTTTGAATGATAATAACAACAAATAAAATGGAAAAATGAGGGTTTCCTAGTCTCCAAGTCCACTGTCCAAACATGTAAAAGTTACTTGGTATAAACTGCTTGAAACACAGTAACATCAGCTAAAAACAATGCTCTACCCTTTAATTCAATTTCATGTTCATTCCAATTGGCTGGAGCATGAATTCAAAGAAATAAGTAGTTGTTCACAGCAGGCGCTGAGGTGAACTCATGTTCTGGGGAAGGCCATGTTTTCTCCGGTTAGCAGATGTTTTGCTAGCTGGCATTTAGAAATAAGTCAAAGTTGTCTTTTGTTATTACACATAATAGATCTCAAAGAATAAATGAAAAGCCTTTCACTCTAATTCAGAATGCATTTTGCCTCTCTGAAGGCTACATTGGTTGAGTTCTTAAAAGCTCAGGCATGGGGACACATAGAAAGGAATAATATGACTGAGTCTGTGTCTATGGGAACAGTCCAAGAGCCTGGACACGTTTAACACCAAGAAGAGGAGATCGCACCCAAATCAGTCTGTTATACTGAGGAATGGGAAAGGCTCCTTATTGCCTTCTCAGCTGGATGAATGCTCTTATTCCAGACTCTGAGAAAAACTCAGTTATCGTTTCTATTCCCTAGATATAATGTAGGAGAACCACTGCTGGTTTGATAAGAGTTACTACTTAATCAGCATATTCCACTCCTGGTCCAACTCATCAATATCAAAGCTAACCCATCTCACGGGTATGATAAATGAGAGATAACCATAAGAAGAGAAGGATGGGTAAAGTGCCATGGATGTGGAGTCATTATCTGCAGGAATCTGTGGTTTTCAGTTATGTGCTGAGGAAAATACACATAAATGGGGCCCTGAGTAGTATTTTCCTGACATATCTCTAGGGCCTGCAGCAAATATTAATACATGCTGCGCAAGCATCCTGCTGCCATATCATGTGGCAGTCACCCAGACTGAATCTTTCCAGCCCAAAGCCTTAGGGAGCCTGGCAATTCAGCGCCTGGAATTCTTTTCTAATTGGACAACAGGCCTGGCTATAAGGTTTTGTTTCATGCTGGTTCCTGAGACCTACCACAGTTTTTTTGAAAATTTTGAATCTTTGATGCATGATTTCATCCTACCAATACTTCTGGCAAAGTGGCTTCATGCTGGAACTTCAGCAACCTCCTAGAAACTCAGACCAAGGCAGCTCACCCCCTCAGTTTCCCAGTCAGCAGCACTGTCTGCCCCTACATTGGGCCACCCTGCAACAGATGGGGAAGGCTGTTGTGTTCCAGAACAAACAGGGCCCTCGATATGTGAAGACTTGTGCTTGGATGCTCTTGCCCTTCAAAATTTATAAGACTTTGGGCAAGTCATTGAGTATCTCTGAACCTCAGGTTGCTCATCTGTGAAGTATGAACAGAGTTGTTGATCTCAGAGTTTGTGTGGCTGAGATTGTGATGTATTTCACTCGGCACCCACTTAACCCCCTTCTAGCTTGTAGTCTGTTCTACCAGCAAAACCACATTTCCTGGATTCTCTTCCAGCAAGGGTACAGTCATGTGACATAATTTCCTTCATTTATACACAGCTACCCAAGACGTTTATACAAAGGGCGGCGTGAAGAAGCGGCCACACAGGCGAGCAAATCTTCCAACAATCCAAGTGACAAAAGAGGTCTTGTTCTTCTGGAGCAGCCAGTTTTGAATTTCTGATTTCAGGACTGAGTCACAAAGATGTTACAGGGCAGGCACCAAGGGCAATAGATTTTCTCTTGAGACAACAGAGTGACTTTTCCTGCCCATGGTGTTTTGCCAGTGTAACATCCAAGTCTTGTTATCTGCCTCTTTATGAGCTATTGTGAACTATATAATATTCTTTATTAAATTCTTTCTGCTTAACTCAGTTGAAGTGGATTATGTTATGTGCAACCAAGAAGCCTGGAGATAACAATTGTGATAAGCATTAAAGGAGTAAATAGAAATAATATCTTGTAAACTCCAAGAGTGAGAAAAACAGTAAAAACTTAAAACTTTTCACTGTCTTTTAAAAGATGAACACATTACATCAATCAAAGTTAAGGGAGTTGTGATTTAATTCTCAAAGCAGTTCTATGAGTAAGCATTTGTATCAGTCCTCTATTTCCGCAAGAATGTTAAATAACAAACCACCTTAAAGCTCAGTAAATTATTTAGTTTGAGGGTCATGCAGGTGGTTCTGATTTAGCCTGGATGTCTTTATATGTTTGAGAATTAACTGGGTTTTTTATAATCTAGGCTAGCTCTGGCTGGGGCAATTTAGCTGGCAGTTTGTCTTCATGACTCTCGTCTTTAAACTGGCTTGAATTAATTCAAGCATGTTTTCTTGACTGTGGTAGATGAGCAAGGGTATGAGTGGAAATACACTAGCATTACTGAAGTCTCTGCTTGTATCACATTCGTTAACATCCCAGGTCAGAGTGAGAGATCACTACAGAGTTACATGGCAAAAGATGTGGATACAGACAGAAAGAGTGAATAACTGGAGTCAATATTGCAATCTGCTGCAACATACACATCTCAATTTTATGCATTTTTAAAGATGTTCAAAGAGATTAGGTAAACTGTCTTGCCTCCAAAATGCAGTAAGTGGTGATAATGAAAGAGTAACCCACTTTAATCTGACTCCCAAACACCCAGAAACATAGATAACTATATTTTATATTTTTATACATTTCTGAAACACATACTAGCATATATATGCACCTATACACAGGGCTTCCCAGGTTGTATTAGTGGTAAAGAACCTGCCTGCCAATGCAAAATATCTAAGAGATGTAGGTTTGATCCATGGGTTGGGAAGATCCCCTGAAGTAGGACACGGCAACCCACTTCAGTATTCTTGCCTGGAGAATCCCATGGACAGAGGAGCCTGGTGGGCTATGATCCATAGTGTTGCACAGAGTCAGACACTACTGAAGTGACTTAGCACACATGCACGCACACATACACACATCTCTACATATGTAAATATGTATATACATATTATACACACACACACACAGTTGCTGAAGCTAAAGCTCTAATACTTTGGCCACCTAATGCAAAGAACTGGCTTATTGAAAAAGACCCTGATCCTGGAAAGATTGAAACCAGAGGATGGGATGGTGTTGGATAGCATCACCAACTCAATGGACATGAATTTGAGCAAACTCTGGGAGATAGTGGAGGACAGAGGAGGCTGGCATGCTATAATCCATGGGGTCACAAAGAGTTGGACACATCTTAGCATCTGAACAACAACAACAATACAAACACATATATTACTGTGTGTGTTTATATGTACACATACATATATTTATGTGTATTAAGCAAACAGATCATGGGCTTACAGTCCAAATTCAGCTGTTTTAAATGACTTGTGAGATAAGAATGGTTTTTTACACTTTGAAAGTTTGTAAAGTCAAACAAACAAATGCAAATCAAAACAACAATGTGGTATTGGGGTCAGAATGACCATCATCAAAAAATATACAATAAAATAAATGCTGAATAAGGTGTGGAGAAAAGGGAAACTTCCTATACTGTTGGTGAGAATGTAAATTTGTAAAACCATTATGGAGTACCATATGGAGTTTCCTTCAAAAACTAAACATAGAGTTGCTATGTGATCCAGCAATCTCACTCCTGGGCAACCCAATGTTCCTTGCAGCTCTCTTTACAGTAGCCAAGACTTGGAAACAATCTAAATGTCCATTGATAGAGAAGATGTGGTACGTATATACAATGGAATATTACTCGGTCATAAAAAAGAATGAAATAATGCCATTTGCAGCAACATGGATGGACTTAGGGATTGTCAGGCTGAGTGAAATAAATAAGACAGAGGAAGACAAATATCATATGATATCACTTATAGGTAGAATCTAAGAAATGGAACAAATGAACGTATTTACAAAACAGAAATAGAGTCTCAGGTATAGAAAACAAACTGCTATACCAGGGAGAAAGTGGGGGGACACATTGGGAGTAATAAGGATTGACATATATACATTACTATACATAAAATAGATAACTAATAAGGACCTACTTTAAAGCACAGGGAACTCTACTCAGTACTCTGTAATGACCTAAATAGGAAAAGAATCTAAAAGCAAATGTTTTATATATATATATCATATATATATATAAACTAATTAACTTTCCTACACACCTAAAACTAATGCAGCATTGTAAATCAACTATGAATGTGAATGTGAATGTGAAGTCGCTCAGTCGTGTCTGACTCTTTGCGACCCCATGGACTGTAGCCTACCAGGGTCCTCCGTACAATATTTAACAAAGACCATATGTAGGTGGCCTTAAAACCCTAAAATACTTATTATATGGCTTCTTACAGAAAAAAACTTGCTAAAGAATGGACACAATGTATGACGTTGATCTAGAGGTTCCACTTTGGGTCAATGTGTAGAACTTACAAGAAACCCTCCATTAATGACAATTCTCTCCAAATACATGTACTGAGTTTCTTCACACTTCAAACATTTACAAGGAAAGTGAACATTCATCAGAAATAGCACATTTCTGCTTTGAAAAGGAGCAAAACTAGATGACCCCAAAGGTTTTTCTAGGGCTAAGATCCCATGAGTCTACAACATGAAGCTAGGATTTGATGCATAAAAGGTGATTACTGGAAGATTCAGTTAACCAAACATAGAACAGACTCTCTAGTGGAAGTGGCATAGTCCAAAAACAAACAATCAGCCATGGCATCTTAACAACTTGGAATTTATTCAGTTATGTCATCAATATTGAAGGTGTTGGTCATGTATACCTGTCACCCTCAAAGACTAGGAAAGGTGTTAACTCACTTATTTTGTTTTCCCTATGTACATGTATATGACCAAAGCTGTAGGTAGCAAAGCCTTCAGTAAGTGGAACTTTGCTTGTATACCTGAATTTCATGGGTCTTGAATGTTCCACAAGGGATCCAAGCACAGCAAAAGTATTTATACACTAGGACCACTAATCAGGGTTTAATTAGCCTTATAATTAGAAGGATAAACAGAAGTACAATTCCCAAATTGCTCGTTGCTTTTTTTACATGTCTATGGAGCACTATTTTATTTGCCTTTGCACCTCCCAGCATTTTAGCACAAAATTAATCATTAAAGTTTGTTAAATATTGAATGAATTGCTTGCTTGCTTTCTACAAAATTCAGCTTTATCATATTTGCTTAATTACAATGTCCAAGTGTATCAACTATAAGCACATTCCACTCCATGGGTTACTGAAAGAGAGGAAAATGATATTTATATTTCCAAACTGAGGTTGCTCCAGTACAAAATAGTGGTGCAGATTCATACAGATTATTGTCATTTCAATAGTTTTTCTTGAGGTTCCTTTAGTTTTATCTTCAGGAAAGTGGTTCTTTGTTTTAAGTGAAGAAATTAACATATAGAGAAGTTAAATGGTCACTCAGTCTAAGACAAGGTTTCTCAAAGTATGATCCCCAGACCACATGATCAATGTCATTTAGGATGTGTATCAGACACCTTGTATGCACTAGTAGAGATGTACTTGGCTTTGCCTCTCTCTGGGGCCTTCAACCACCTGCTTGACCCCAGCCATTCCTGTAACCACCAGATCTCCCAGGTCCCTACTGACTTCCCATGAATGTGGTCGACAACATCTGGGATACGTCAATGGCCTAGGCCTTCAACTTTCATCTTCACTGCCATGTCTGAGGTATAAAAGGTCACAAGATCCACCTGGCACCCAGCATTTTCAATCCAGAAGTGCAGAGGAATTCATGCTCCATGGAGAGCCTCTAGCCATGGGAATGGGAGACAGTGGAGGAAGTCTCATTCCTCCCCCTGCTCTGATCATCCTGATACAGTGGTCCCACAGGCTCTTGGGAGACCATCTTGTGAGAACTTAGTTTCACTTGCCATGAAAAGGCAGCCAGTTCAGTCACATACTTGCACTGGTATTACTCCCTTTCCTCACTCCCTTTGTCCTCCTGGTACTTCTCTGGGCATCTAATTCCAGTAAAGTGGTAGGATATAAGCTTTTGCATTGGCTTTGCCCTCTGGGACCCAGGCCAGCTATTATTGAGTTGGGGTACCTTGGACTAGGGCACTTCTAAGCTCCCCACAAGATGTTCAGGCACACCTACAGAGAACCACAGGATCTACAATGTGAACTGAGCGTGAAGGACTCTACCTTCGGTCATCTTTCCATCCTAACTTATGCTGGATAAAAGAAAGACAACCCCATCGTTTTTCTGCTAGGCCAAGGAGAGAGAGAAACCCCTGACTGATTGCACCACATCCACTCCATGCCTCAAGAGGCTGCTGAGCTGTTTCTGATACCTAACTACACCTGCGGCCATGCAGTGTACCAACTCACCTGCCCTTCTGGGCCCTCTGTCCAGCTCATCACGCCTGCACTGACCTGTGATGTCAGACAGGCACTGTTCTGTCCCATTTCCTGGCTCACAGTCAGCCAGACACACTTCTGGGTGTTCTTCTACTGTCCTTTCTCTCTCTCTCACTCTCTCTTCCCCTTTTTGCTTTTTTCTTCTCTCCTTTTTTCCCCTCTTTCTTTCCCTCTCTTCCTTCCATCCCTCTCTCTTTCTTTCTCTCTTTCTCCTTCTTTCACAAGTCACTCCAGCCCTAAAGACCCTGATTACCATCTATTGCCTCTTTGTTGGGAAAATACCAAGCTAAATAAGTAAATTAAATATAGCACTAACTGCCCCACAAATGATGAGGGGACAGCAGCCCCTAGTGCTTTATTATAGCTGTTTTCACCCTCAATGTCATATCTCTGAAGCTGGATTAGAAGGGACACTGCTGGCAAACATCTTTGGAAATGCTATAAATAGCAAATCAGTGAGATCGGAGAATAAAAGAGAAGCGCAGTGAGTGTAATTAGTTCACTTACTGAGCAAGTTGACTGTTCTGAGGCTGAGGACTGTGTTCCAGCTGATGAGACTGTGGAATGGGGAGGAAAGGAAAAAGGACTTCCTGCCCAGGGTGAGGGAAGGGCACATGTGTGACATCCATGCGCAGGCAGACTCTCCAAGTCCCCAACCCAGGGTACACACAAGAGGAGCACCGAGGGGCAGGAGTGTGAGAACTGAGAGCTGTGACGTGTGAGAAGGAAATCAAGAATCCTGAGGCTGGAAATCAAACAAAGATATAGGACACAGGGAGGACACTGCGCAGGAGTGTAAGAGGGGCAGGAATGTAAGAACTGAGAGCTGTGACGTGTGAGAAATCAAACAAAATCAAACAAAATATAGGAAATCAAACAAAATATAGAAATGGAAATCAAACAAAAATATAGGACACAGGGAGGACACTGCAGGACCCAGGTCATCAGTGGAAGAAACTGAAAAATGTTCCTGTCCAGTATTTTCCAAATAACAATGATTATAACAACATTAGCTTCCCACGTGGCACTAGCAGTAAAGAACCCGCCTGCCAATGTAGGAGACAAAAGAAATGCAGGTTTGATCCCTGGGTAGGGAAGATCCCCTGGAGAAGGAAATGGCAACCCACTCCAGTATTCTTGCCTGGAGAATCCCATGGAGCGGAGACAGGCGGGCTAAAATCCATGGGCTGGTAAAGAGTTAGACGTGACTGAAGAGACAGCACACACGCAATATTCACTGAACACTTACTATGACTGTAAACATATTTAGCCCTTCCAAGAATGCCCTTAAGGTAAGTACTGTTCTCATCTGCGTTGTACAAAAGAAAAAACTGAGATGCATAAAGATTGACAACTCTATACAAGATGACACTTCTAACCGCAAACTTTATGAAGCAAAGGGATATTTTTCCTTTTATTCCTTCAGAACCCCACTAATGGAAACAGATGAAAGCAGTGACGAAAGAAAGGACCCTGTACCACAGATCCCAGCGTCTGGAATTCTAGGAAGCCATTCCCTCAGCACAGGCCAAGGAGTAGAGAGGGGAAGAGAGAGGGGCCAGATGACAGTGAAGCTGGGGACCCGGGTCTTTGGAGCCCACCACCCTACTCCTTCCAGCACTGCATTTCACAGCTGAAGAGCTTCCTTGTGAAAAGTTTATCTTCTCTTTGAACCATCACCGGACCAAGAACATGGTTTTCAGCATCCACCACAGCTTCTGCCTCCTGATATGTATGTGACCTTTGAGAGCAAAGACCGTGCCTGCTTCATCGGTGCAGCTCCCCGTGGCCTTAGCGCAGAGACTGGCACACCGCTGCAACTCAGAAAATCAATCAAATAAATGAAAGTTTTGAAGGACAGAGAAATAAATGAATGAATATGTAAGCACATTTTAACCTCTTATATATATTTTAAAAAACTAACCCTGTGGAGAATACAAAGTATTTCCAGGCTTCACATCATCTTCAGTTTTCAGTATCAACTAAGAAGGACTTTAGTACCTGAAGGAGAGTTTATTTTCCAAGAACACATAGCCAGGAAGTAGAGGAGCCAAGGTGGTGCTCAGGTCCTCCAATTCTTAACAAGTCAATAATTAAGGGGACTTCCCTGTGGCCCAGTGGTTAAGATTTACCTTCCAGTGCAGAGGGGTGCAGGTTCGATCCCTGGTCAGGGAGCGAAGATCCCACATGCTTCATGGCCAAAGAGTGAAAACATAAAACAAAAGCAATATTGTAACAAATTCAACAAAGACTTTAAAATGGTCGTCACAAAATCTTAAAAAAAAAAAAAAGAAATCAACAACTAAAGACAAATGAGATACTTAGAATAGTCACTCTCACGGAAACAAAGCAGAAGAGTGCTTGGTAGGGGCTGGAGTGGGGAGATGAGGAGCTGCTGTTTAATGGGTACAGAGTTTATTTTGCAAATGAAAAGAGCTCTGTGGATGGATGCTGGTGATGGTAGCCTAATAATGCAAATGAACTTAATACCATTGAACATTATAATTTGAACTTCAAAATAATTACAATGATAAATTTTGCTATTTATATTTGTATTTTACTACAACTAAATTTTTTTAAAAGTTAGTAGCTAATGTTTATGATGCATTTGCTATGTGCCAGCACCATTTCAACATTTTAGGTTCTTTAATCCTAAAAACAAGCCTAGATATAAATACTTTCTCTATTTAAAATTGAGAAAACTGAGTTACAAAGAAGTGAAGTAATCTTGGCCAAAGTCACATGGATAGTAACCCAAGAGACAAACCCAAGGAGACTACTTCTAGTCATGACAGGAAATAAACAAAAGGAAGATGATTTGATGAGGGAACTGCTGAAGTAGCAGAAGTTTTATTTTAGGCAAATGTAGGAATCTCTGTCTAAATTTGTCTTGCTATCACATACCTGGCCATCTTTGTTATGTTCAGTTCAGTCGCTCAGTCATGTCAGACTCTTTGAGACCCCATGAATCACAGCATGCCAGGTCTCCCTGTCCATCACCAACTCCCAGAATTTACTCAAACTCATGTCCATCAAATTGGTGATGCCATCCAGCCGTCTCATCCTCTGTTGTCCCCTTCTCCTCCTGCCCCCAATCCCTCCCAGCATCAGGGTCTTTTCCAATGAGTCAACTCTTCACATGAGGTGACCAAAGTATTGGAGTTTCAGCTTCAGCGTCAGTCCTTCCAATGAACATCCAGGACTGATCTCCTTTAGGATGGACTGGTTGGATTTCCTTGCAGTCCAAGGGACTCTCAAGAGTCTTCTCCAACACCACAGTTCAAAAGCATCAATTTTTTGGCACTCAGCTTTCTTCACAGTCCAACTCTCACATCTATACATGACCACTGGAAAAACCATAGCCTTGATCAGATGGACCTCTGTGGGCAAAGTAATGTCTCTGCTTTTTAAGATGCTATCTAGGTTGGTCGTAACTTTCCTTCCAAGGAGTAATCGTCTTTTAATTTCATGGCTGCAGTCACCATCTGCAGTGATTTTGGAGCCCCCCAAAATAAAGTCTGTCACTGTTTCCACTGTCACCCATCTGTTTCCCATGAGGTGATGGGACCAGATGCCATAATCTTAGTTTTCTGAATGTTATGCTTTAAGCCAACTTTTTCACTCTCCTCTTTCACTTTCATCAAGAGGCTTTTTAGTTCCTCTTCACTCTCTGCCATAAGGGTGGTGTCATCTGCATATCTGAGGTTATTCATATTTCTCCTGGAAGTCTTGATTCCAGCTTGTGCTTCTTCCAGCCCAGCGTTTCTCATGATGTACTCTGCATATAAGTTAAATAAGCAGGGTGACAATATACAGCCTTGATGTACAGCCTTTTCCTATTTGGAACAAGTCTGTTGTTGCATGTCCAGCTCTAACTGTTGCTTCCTGACCTGCATACAGGTTTCTCAAGAGGCAGGTCAGGTGGTCTGGTATTCCCATCTCTTGAAAAATTTTCCACAGTTTATTGTGATCCACACAGTCGAAGGCTTTGGCGTAGTCAATAAAGCAGAAATAGATGGTTTTCTGGAACTCCCTTGCATTTTCGATGATCCAGTGGATGCTGGCAATTTGATCTCTGGTTCCTCTGCCTTTTCTAAAACCAGTTTGAACATCTGGAAGTTCTCGGTTCATGTATTGCTGAAGCCTGGCTTGGAGAATTTTGAGCATTACTTTACTTTGCTATGTTAGGGCACCTGAAAAATGTTTGTTTTTATTTCAACTCACTTCTCAGGGTGAATACAGACAGATACACTCCAAGATCAGCAACTCTCTATTCAGATAGAACCCAAGTTCAAATCTTGACCCCAGCCCTCTTTGCCTATGTGATATTTGACATTTCATGTGACCTCTTGGAACCTATAGAGATTATAATATTTTCATGAACATAGATATTGCAAATACTAAATGAGACAATACATGTAAAAGCAATAGACCCCTGCCTGGCTCAACATGTATCAGTTCTCATTCTCATTTAAAAAAAAATTGAGGAATAAAAATAACTTGTCCTCAATTCTTATCTAGTACACTTTTCAGCTTCTGGGTGTAAAGATGCTCTAACAGTTCCAGGAAGATTAATATTTGTACTACTTCTCAAGATCTACATAGTAAGATTCCTCAATAAGTCAAAATATGATCATCTGAAAGAAAACTACTTCTAGCCTAAATACACTCTACTGCTGATGGATGACAGCTCTCCGTGCTGAAAGTCCATTTGTAGATTCTGGGTATCTTCTTTCTGTAATCATTCATTCTTCTAGTTGAATAATTCCAACTCCATTCATTCATCTTGGCTTCTTACAGCATCACTTTAAGTTGTGGTGTTGGTATAAACAGTGTCCTATGGGTCTGACTGGAGCTGAATGGAATCAGAAGATTATACTGAACCTGAATACTGGCTTGATAATTGTCCAAACACAGCCTACAATGCTATTGAACCTGTGGCCAATATTACACTTAAGATTCTTTTCTGCTTTGTTGTTCTCTTGCTATAGGAATAAATTCCATTCTCGGTAAACAAGAAGAAATGATTTTGTCTCTCATCTCACTCTAAATGCACTAAATATAAATAAATACATATACACTTGAATCCTGTCCTCAAGGAGACTGTATTCAACTGGGAGAAATAGACAAGGGCACAGATAGCTGTAGGAAGTTACAAGGGTCACAGGAGAGAGAGATCAAGACCTTATTACCATATTGCCTACCACATGGTAAGTGCTGAAACCATGGTTGCTCTTGTGAAACCTATAAAATTACGGTGGCTTCCCTTGTGGCTCAGATGGTAAAGAATCTGCCTGCAATGCGGGAGACCTGGGTTTGATCCCTGAGTCAGGAAGTTCCCCTGGAGAAGGAAATGACAACCTACTCTAGTATTCCTGCTAGGAAATCCCATGGACAGAGGAACCTGGCCGGCTACTGCCCATGAGATCACAAAGAGTCAGACACAACTGAGCAACTGACACTTTCTCACTTTCCATAAAATTAAAGCAATAAAAGATACTTTTAGCTGGGAGACGGGATAAATGGAAATCAAGAACCCAGAAAAAAAGATAACTGACTTGAGGATGAGCAGAATTTTCTATCAGAGATAGACAAATGCACTTCCAGGGACTGGCACAGTGAGTACAAAGACACAGAGCGACATAGAGAAAAAAGTGTTTTAAAGGAATGAAGCCTGGAGAAAGTCACAGAAAGAAGAAAAAATAAAGGAAAAGAAGGAAGTTGGGACAAACACAGGATAAAGAACAGACCTGCTATTTTACCGAGTTCTATTGAAAGATTTTTTTCTCCCTAAAATATAAAGAGATATTTTTTGTGGAGCAACAACATTCATTCATTCATTCAACAATATTTTCCAACCGTATGATTTGCTGCTTGAATATATCAAAGATAAATCAGAAGTTATAGTGTCTGTCACTTAGAAGTCACTATAGAATCTATAACATGAGATAGACATGAAACAGCAAAAATAATATAAGACCTAAATTTTTTGAGAGTTTATTATGCTTCAAGTACAATGATCCTAACAGCAAGCATTACACTTAGTTCTATTCATGTCAGCAAAGAAAAACTTAGATAAGTTCAGTAAGTCATTCAAGCTCACAGAGCTAGCATGTAGTAAAGTTGAGATTCAAATTCAAAAACCAACTCCTATACTCTTAAGATGATGCAGTCATGCTCCTAAGGAGTATTATGTTCTTTACAGACAAAGGGGAAGAACAAAAGCATGCCTGGTTACTTTAGGGAGCACTGGAAAATGTGTCACAGAACTTAATTGAATCTCAAAAGATATAGATGGCTATTCAACCAGCAGATGAGAGAGAGAGAGAGACTGCATTTTTTTTTCACATCTTCTTGCTTTAAGTGGTGGGTTCATCAGTTCATAAGTAAATGAACCTGTTTCCATTCAGCAACTCTAGCTCTTCATCCAATAAACCAAGCTCCATTAGTATATTCATCTGCTGACACATCCAACCAAAACATGAGGTCTCCCAACCAATAACTAGTCCAATTCAAAGAAAGGAAGGAGCCTGTACAAATGCCAGAAGCACAAAAGCAGTCTTGTGTGTTCTGGAACACACAAGAGATGGGGAGATGTTGGAACACCAGGTGTAGGGGAAGGAGAGCAGGAAGGCTTCCACATGCCATCCTAGGTAATTGGGCTTTCTTTTATAAGCAGAGGGCAATTACTACAATCACTGGACAACAACAGGAAGACAAATTTTAGATACTTCTTGTGACAGTGTGACCACACAGTAGATTAAGAGACCACTTAGTTTGGAAAACACCGCAATATTCCAAATGCGACAAGGACGTTTCCTTTCCTCCTGGGCATGGCTAGACTCCACCTCTCAGTGTCCCTTTCCATGAAGCCCAAGTGACTGAGCTCCTCCTAATACAACAAGGATGGAAATGATGCACATTACTTCTAGGTCTGGTTCCTAAAAACCTCCCATGAGAGTTTCCTGTTTTCTCTTCCCCATCTTGAAGCTCCGTATAGGGAACAAGGCCCTAGATGATGATGGAGTCACACACAATGGAAGGAGCAGGGCCCCTGAGTGACTGTATGGAGCAGAGCCCCCTGACAAACTATGCTGACCTATGACATGTGCAGAAAGAAAGGTTTTATTGGATAAAGCTACAATAAACCATGACAAGGTCTGTTGAAGGCAGTGAGAATTGGAAAAGAATAAGGGGATGGATAAAGCAGATATACAGAAGTAAAATAGACATGACCTGGTCATAGACTGGATCTGAGCTATCTTTTTCACTTTATTGTCTTCAGAGGGGGGAAAAAAACCCTGTAGAAGAATTACATTTTGAGGACAGATAGGGACTCTGGTGGCTCAGACGGTAAAGAACTTGCCTGCAATGCAGGAGACCTGGGTTTACCCCCTGGGTCAGGAAGATCCTCTGGAGAAGGGAATGGCTACCCACTCCAGTATTCTCTCCTGGAGAATCCAGTGGGGAGAGGAGCCTGGTGGGTTATAGCCCATAGGTATGCAAAGAGTCAGACACGACTGAGAGATTAACACTTTCAGGGACATACAAGACAGGCATGATCAAGGGCCTAGCAAAATTCAGAACTACATCTGAACTCTATCTTTTCCTTAATTTCTACTTAACAGCTTCTGAGAAAATAATTGTGTGGCAAAATCTCACTTAGAAATTAAACCCCAGGCATAATGTTAGTTCAACATGAGTGCATTAATGCCGCTTTGTACTTGAAAGCTGTAAATGTAAATCTATTCCCGTCATCACAAGTTTGATTGAGATTCCCAAGTACAGTAGTTCACACTGCATCATATTTTCAGTTCCAATGCTACCAGGCATGAAGCGACTCTTCAAAGAAGGATTTGTCAGCTTCATATCATGAAAGACAAGACTAATCAGCAATGCCAACATTCTGCTGAATTCTCTATTCTTGCTGATAAGTTAATCAGGAAATGAGAACTGCTTCCAGGGGAGAGAAAGGCAAAGTAGAGATAGCTGTCCCAATGCTCAAAGCAGCACTTCCCTTGAGAAACTCAAAGCCACTTTCTACAGCAAACGACAATTGCTTATTCTTCTTCACAACCTTATAAGGAGGGGTGTGGTGCCATGTAGGTTCCAGAGAAACCCAGTGGAAAGAGAATTAAGATGTAGAGCCAGAAGATGTGGGTTCAATTCTCAAGCCTATGCTATTCATTCCTTTCTTCATTCTCAAGGTGGCTCTGCCACTGTCACTCTACCAAGTAGTGGAGATGCAAAGGTGAATAACATAGCTTAATTACATATAGGTTATTTCATTGAGTTTATCATCTGGGTGACTTCAGGCAAGTCCCTTAACTTCTTTGAACCTCAGGTTCCCTATCAAGGTCATTCATTGCACTCTGGCTGTCCAATGTCCATGGCTTCTTTTGGTAACAATAACAGAATTTCTTCTTAAAAAACAACCTGTTCTACATTTTCAGTCATGTGTTTCTGGTAGAATTGATCCAGTCCTCTGGCTCTGAGTTTGAACATGTGATTTAGCCTGGCCAGTTGGTTATTAGAGTCCCTGGGCTACTGTGATTGGGGCTTTCCTGATGGCTCAGTGGGTAAAGAACCCACCTGCAAGGCAGGAGACAGAAGCCTCAGATTAGATCCCTGGGTTTAGAAGATGCCCTGGAGGAGGAAATGGCAGCCCACTCCAGTGTTCTTGCCTAGAAAATGGAAGGGGAGCCTGTTGGGCTAGTAGTCCAATGGACCACAAAGAGCTGGGTCACTGAGGACTAAGCATGCATGCACACAAGTCCAACCAGCTCCTTAAATGAACTAGTCCCAGGTCACAAATAGATATTGGCAGAGTGTTAACTAGAACCCACTTCTGACTCGTATGTCCTTCCTCTGTCCATCCAATCACCTGTTCTCTAAGTTTCCCTTTCCAAATCTAACCTATCAGTGAGCCTTTTTGCACACTAGTTTTAGTCAGCTGTTTGTCTATGGGAGACAATTTACTAATCTTTACACATAGATTTCTTATCCAAGGACTTTATTGCTAAATGCCATCTGCCTCCTTTCATAAAACATGGGTTAGAAATTAAGGAGACCAGAATAGAGGTCACCATGTACACATTTACCATCACAGTGACTGCATAAATCACCCAAGGAAAAATGTTACATGTAGCCGTGAAAAACATTTGGCATATACGGAAGTTAGTTCTAACGACTGTTTTTTCACATGTTCTCGCCTTGAGTGGTTGGGTTCTTCCGTGGCAATGAGTAAATGAACTGTTTCCATTCAGCAAACCTAGCCCTTCTCCAAGTAATCAAGTTCCACTAATACATTCACCTGCTAACATGGGCAACCCAAACATGAGGTCTATTAAAACTAACTAATAATTAGCACAACTCAAAGAACTATCAAAAGAGCCATAATTTAGAACACTGTCGATTTCTTTTCCAATTAGCTTGGTTCACTTCTTACTAGATGAATGGCCTTCATCAGTATCAGTTATTACCTATGAATGATGTATGCTTTTAATTAACTCAGTTTCTCTTCTGACAATCCAGCCAGCAAACTAGAAATGCCACTTGACAAGTAGACTTTCAGAATACTGATCCACTGGACATGTTGATCTTTCCAAGATTGTGCCTGGGTTCACTGGACACCAAAGGTCCGTAAGCAGAGTTGATAAATAATTCAACCATCTCCCCATCTCAATACTCCTAAGCCTATGAAAAGAAAATATTGATAAACCCTTTCAAGGATGTCTACAATCGTGGAAACTGACAAATGCACACTTAAAAGGAGATGAAGAAAAACCTCAACTCTCAGCGTTTCATAGAGACAACTGTTGGATATTCCATGCTCACTGTCTGCTCTCATCCCAGGGCAGGTTTTCCAGAAAGAGGCAATGACCTCAGGAAGCAGAGAGGGGCTCCTGGCAGAAGATGACAAAAACCCTGAACAAATAGCTGATCTCCTGCTTTCTCAAATATCTCATTTTAAAACTTTTCTCGGTATTTCTTCAGAGAGTCCAAATTTACTCTGTTTTAAAATCTGGGTCAAATTGTGATTTAACTATTTGTTTCAAAGGTGAATTTGGCTCTTCCCTGGTGGCTGATATGGTAAAGGATCTGCCTGCAAGGCAGGAGACCTGGGTTTGATCCCTGGGCCAAGAAGATTTCCTGGGGAAGGGAACGGTTATCCACTCCAGTATTCTTGCCTGGAGAATCCCATAGACAGAGGAGACGGGTGGGCAAAGGTCCACGGGTCACAAGAGTTGGACATGACTGAACAACTAACACTTTGGCTTTCAAAGGTGAACTCTTCTGCTCTGCAAGGGAAGGAGTGACTTGATATACAGGTAATGCATCTGATAGGTAGCAGAGTATAAGAGTGAAGAACACAATATCTGGTCCAACATGCCAAACTCCTACTATTCACTTGAGCAAGCTCTTCTACCTCTTCTTGCCTCATTATACTCAACTGTGAAATGGGAATGACCACAATCCCATCAACTTCAGAGGGTTGTTATGAAGAGTAAACAAGTTAATAAGTGTAAGAATCTAAAAGAGTGTTTGGCACATAGTGAATGCCTTATAAATATTAGCTTCAAAGGAAAAATATCAGCCTGGAAATTAGATGGCAGTGGTGAAGACTCCACAGTAGTCACTTAAGTCCTGCTTTCTTACTTTTATTGTCTTTCCATGGAGTCATATATTATGATCAGTTATTCTCTTCTCACAGGGCTTCTGCGGTGGCTCAGTTAGTAAAGAATCTGACTGCAATGCAGAAGACCCAGGTTCAGTTCCTGGGTCGGGAAGATTCCCTGGAGGAGGAAATGGCAACACATCCCAGTATTCTTGCCTGGAGAATTCCATGGACAGAGGAGCCTGGTGGGCTACAGTCCATGGAATTGCAAAGAGTTGGAGACAACTGAGCAACTAACACACTCTTCTTAAAATGACTCCAATGATTTCCTCATTGGTTACTGATAGTCATCGCCACCATTAAGCACCTACTGTTACCCACATGATGTCAGCATTACCTGGATTTTACAGATGAAACTGAGGCTCAGAGAGTTTAAGTACCAAGGTCACTGTTGTTGTTTAGCCACCACGCCATGTCTGACTCTGTGACTCCATGGACTAAATAGCCCGCCATGCTCCTCTGTCCACGGGATTTCCCAGGCAGGAATACTTGGGTGGATAGATTAAAGAGGGCACAACTTCTTTGATACCCTCCTACTGAGAGGTGGGGTTTATTTTTCCTCCTCTCGAAGTTGTGCCGATCTGTGACTGCTCTGGCCAATTGAGCACAGCAGAACTGATGGCATTCTGGTTCCAGTCACAGCTTCCCCCATCTGAGAAACAAGGATCCTAACCATAACTGCCATGCCTGCTTCACAAAGTAGTGAGGATCAGATGAGTTAACAGATGTGAATGTGCTTTGCAAAGGAGAAAGCACTACACAGGCATTAAGAATTACTGTCATGTTTGTACAAGCTAATTATATTGTATTTTATTACATAACAACAAAAATCACCTGCAGTATAGGGTTGCTTTGTCCATATGTGTAATTTAGACTTTGGGGATACTAAAGAACAACATGCTACACACCCAAACTGTTCTCCACAGGTAGGTTACGTCTTTGCACAGCAAAACACCTGTTCTGTTCAGTTCAGCTATTTTCATTTAAAGTCACCTCAACAAACTGCTTGAGTATGTGAATCAAAAGAAAAGAACACAGACAGACCTTCCTTGTACCATTTATTTCTAGGAAATCAAATCAATAAATATGTCATGAGCACCTATACACTGACCTTAGGTCTAGTTGATTTTAAAAAAGAGAATCAAGTCAAAAAAGGTCCTGCTCTCAAGAGGTTTAATTAAAATCATAATGTGCCCATCATGGGAAATGGGGCAGCCAGTTGGAGGGGACTTTCAATGGATCCTTTGGTAAAATAAGGGTCATTCTGTAATCTCTGAATTAGTTCTTTGAATTTTCCATTCTACAATTATAAATTATGAAATAATGATTTATCTCTAATTAAGACACAACTGTAATAAAACATTTTACCTGGTTTTGACCTGCCATGAGGAATGTCTGGACTTTAATTTACTTAGGTCATCTCAGGATGAGTCTGTACCAAGGCAAATTGTAGCCAATACCCTCATGTTGCTCCTTCAAGACTTAGCCCAGGGTCACCTAATCTAGGCAGCCTTCCTTGATTTATCTTCTTCCATGCAGCCAACTCTTACATAAACACACTCAGATACACCCAGACCCTTCTCTCTTCTGCCATAGAATTCTTTACTTCTCCACGTCACACTTTAAAAAGCATCAGAATTCCTGGGGGCTTTCTAATACACAGATTGCTGACCGATAGACAAAGTTGCAGATTTCGTAGGTCCGAATGGGTAGGGTCTAAACATGTACATGTTATTGTTCTCATTAAACGCTAATACTTTAGGTCCAAGGACCAAGCTTTGAGTCTACTGCTGTGTCATATATCATTGATCAGACTGTCCTGTAATAATCTTTTTGCATGTTTCTCTAAAAAGTTGTATGAAATATCTATTGTCTCTCCCAGCAGATCATGGTGAACTTTTTCAAGTGCAGGCATTTGTCTTCTCCTTCATAAGCCCAAAGCTTGATGTACAGTAGATCTGCTGAATGTTGTTGAACAGATGACTAAATGAATGTTATATCTTGAAGTCAAAGGACATGCATATACACACTGCATTAGAGAAAGGCTTGAGGGTTCAGCCAGTGGGTGTGGAACATGACCAAGTATCTTGTATATCTGAGAATTTAAGACACTGCTTAACAGGTGCCACACCTCCCAGCCACCTAGCAAACACCAATTTATTACTGGGCTTGGATTTGAACTCTCACCGTTTGAGGGTATCATGCAAATATAGAAGCCAAGATGAGGAGCAAACATAAAACCAAGACATAAGAGAACATTTTTAAAGAATTGAAAATGAAGCTTTTGGAAAAGATAAAATAGAAGGTGGGAGGCTGACCAGGAAGAAATAGAGCTAAAATCAGGTTGATGCAAAGAACAGTCCTGAGGAAAACAGAATTGACTTACTGCTGGAGTCTCAGAAGGTGGAACCGAAACTCAAACTTCCATCAGTAAACATTCATTCATGCCCCAAGAGTGAAGTACTAGCACCCAAAAATGAACCAGACACTGTCCCTACTGTCTTATGAGACAAAGATTTAAATGCAAGTGGGTTATTTGAGAAGCGATGCCATAAGCACCAGTAGGGGAGGGAAGACATGAGAAATAGAAGAGAGGAAGTCAAGACCAGGGTTGACAGCACACAGATGATCTCTGTGGGCAAATGCCGCTCAGTCTCACTGGGGATCTCCCCCAGGAGGTGACAGACTATGTCTCAGTGCTGTCCCAGCCCAAGGACGGGAAAGCCGAGATGTTTACCCCCCACCTCTCACCTATAGTTGGTTGAAGGCTGCTCCTGGAGACGTGAATCCCTAGGCACTTCCAACATGCTGCATTTGCAGGCAGATGCACCAAGAAGCCTCCAGTGGAATGCTGAGTACCAGTGGATGTGGGTGGGACACCAACAGGCTCTGCTACACCCACTTGTAAATAGTGCCTATAAGCTAGGAGAAGGTGAATGTAAACCATCGCTTACGATACAATGCCAACTAAGTCTTAAGGTGCCAGACCACCCTGAGATTCTGATTCATGGTGATTAACAGGGAACTTGTAGTACACTTGTGACATTACTAGTCTTCTAGCAGTTGTCTAGTAAGTGTTAGTCACTCAGTCGTGTCTGACTCTTCGTGACACTATGGACTGTAGCCCACCAGGCTCCTCTGTCCATGAAATTGTCCAGGCAAAAATATTGGAGTGGGTAGCCATTCTCTTCTCCAGGGGATCTTCCTGACCCAGGGATCAAACCCAGGTCTCCTGCATTGCAGGTAGATTCTTTACCAGCTGAGATACCAGGGAAACCCAGTAAGAAGTACTACTATAGTAATATTATCCAAGTGACCCATGAGATGTCTAAGGCCAAGATTGTTGAAGCAACTTGCCCAAGGTCACACAGCAGCTTGGAAACAGAACCAGAATGACACAGGAAACTGTCTGTCCCCCATCTGAGGCTCTCTGCTCTACAACCCAACAGCACACGTTGCTGCTGCTGCTGCTAAGTCGCTTCAGTCGTGTCCGACTCTGTGCGACCCCACAGACAGCAGCCCACCAGGCTCCTCTGTCCCTGGGATTATGTTGCTGCTGCTGCTGCTGCTGCTAAGTCACGTCAGCCGTGTCTGACTCTGTGCGACCCCACAGACGACAGCCCACCAGGCTCCCCCGTCCCTGGGGTTCTCCAGGCAAGAACACTGGAGTGGGTTGCCATTTCCTTCTCCATGGGATTACGTTAGGCATCCTCAATTCACAGCCCATGCGCAGATGTCCAGCGAGTATGAATCCTTCTGGTCAATTCCTTCTGGCAAGCCTTATTTTTTCCTCTTACAAGCTCTGGTCTAGAATAGTACCATTCTGTTCTGCAGAGACTGTCTGAGCTTAATTCATCTGCCGCCCCCAAATCACCACCCTCTCAGGCCTTTTTACATCATAGCTTATGACCTGGTTTATTCCCACATCCACAATAAACCCCAGGGTTCCCCTACCAAGGCATGTGATTTTCAGACAACATGTGTTTCTAAAACTGCAGTTTGCTGCTAGTGTTTGTCTGAGGTCTTCTCACCCATGGCCCCTGGAGGCCCTGAGATCCTATTTGTGCAAGTTAAGTAAGTGGTCCTAAAGTAGGTTTTAATTAATTCAGCTGTTTAGCTCATTGAACTAAAAAATATCATTAAATGGCTTCTTTTTATCCTAGTGCTTTTGTTTTCACTGTTTTTCACTTCATCAGCTATTGGGGCCAAACCATATGATTTCCCCAATGCTGTCATTAAAATTCTTTAATTGCATGATGAATGTGCAACGAAATCCAATGAACACTGGTCATTAGCATTAGCATGGAAACACGTAGATGATACATCGATGGAAGGAGGTGTCCCTGTCTCAGTGCTCTGGAAACTTCTCTCTGGTGTTTCCTCCTTCTCTGATATAGTCTGTTCTAGATTCTCAGGAGGAACTCAGAGAGGCAAGGACAAGTTCATATCCCTTTCTCATGTTGTGAAACTTTCTAAAACGTACAGCTGAGTACTGTTCTAATCATTTAGGGCTTTATGTGTGGATCACTTTCCAGGAAGAACACCATCATTGTATTGTGCATGTGTGCTAAGTCACTTCAGTTATACCCGACTCTTTGAGACCCTATGGTCTCAAGCAAGAATGATTCTCCAAGCAAGAATATTGGAGTAGGTTGCCTGCATTCCTCCAGAGGATCTTTCCGACCCAGCAACCCAGGGACTGAATCCGCATCTCTGACATCTCTTGCATCATTGTATTGCGACCGTGCTATATCCTCATATAAACATATGATACACTGACATGCTATATCAAATGTCCTTAATTTCTAGACACTGTATTTACCAGTTTCTGGTGTTTTATGTGAAGCATAATGTCTGCTCTGAGCATCATCATTTATTGAGCATTAGCTTTGTGTTAAGTTCACAGTTGTAGCAGACTATAAACATGTCCACTGTCCTTGTACTCATCTGAGTATCTATGCCCTTTGCTATGTGATTTGAAGCTCAGTCAATTCAGTCACTCAGTCATGTCCAGTTCTTTGCAACCCCATGGACTCCAGCACACTAGACTTCCAAATCCTGCAATAGATTGCAGCTCTCATCATGACATCTATTTCCATCCCCCTTAAGTCTTGGCTGGAGTTGTGCCTTTAATTTGGCTAATACAATGCAGCAGAAGTGATGGTGAGCCAGTTCCCAGCTCAGACCCTAAAGGCTTTGCACAATTCTGCTCTCCCTCAGGACCATGCCTCCATCATGTGAACAAGCTTGGACAAGTCTACTGGAGGAAGAACGCAGAGATTCACTCAGTCATGTCCAGCTCTTTGCAACCCCACAGACTGTAGCCTGCCAGGCTCCTCTGTCCATGGAATTCTCCAGGCAAGAATACTGAAGTGGGCTGCCATTCCCTTCAGGGGATCTTCCCAACCCAGGGATTGAACCTGGATCTTCCACATTGCAGGCAGATTATTTACCACCTGAGTTACCAGGGAGGAGGATGGGGCCATGTAAAGCAGAGTTGAGTTAGCTAGTTCATTCAGCTGGAGCCTCAAAGATGTCAGAGAAACCAGCCAAGATCAAAAAGCCTCAGCTGACTTGCCAAGGCAACCCTGTAGCTATATGAGGAAAGCCATCCTAGATGCATCAAGGCCCCCAGTTGAATTACAGACTCATAAGTTAACTAAATACTTGCTGTGATAAGTCACGAAGTTTTGGAGTTATTTGTTACACAATAATAACTAACAGATACATTTGGTTTTAGATCTGGTGTCTAATGGAGGTTAGGATGGTATTACAGACTGAATGTTTGTGTTTCCCTCACAACTCATGTGTTGAAAACTTAACCCACATTGTGGTTGTATTACAAATGGGGCTTTTACAGACTCACAGGTATAGAGAACAAGCTAGTGGCTAGCAGGGGAAGAAGAAAGGAGAAGGAGATATTGAAGAGTAGGGAATTCAGAGGTACAAACTTTTAGGTGTAAAATATGCTAAGGGATATAGCATACAACATGGGGAATATAGCCAATATTTTATAATAACTATAAATGGAGTACAACATTTAAAAATTATGAATCACCATACTGTACCCCTGTAACTTATATTAAAAAATTAAATTAAAAAAAAGAAGTGCAGCTTCTAAGAAAGTAAAGTTAAATGAGGTGATGATATGTATGTGTGTATTAGTCGCTCAGTGTTTGCAACCCCATGGCCTGTAGCCTGGCAGGCTCCTCTACCCATGGAATTCTCCAGGCAAGAATATTGGAGTGGGTTGCCATTCCCTTCTCCAGGGGTCATAATAGTGGGGCCCTGATCCAATAGGATTAGTATCCTTACAAGAAGAGACACAAGAGAGGTTGCTCTTTCTCTCCCTGTGAACACTGGAGAAAAGGCCATGTGAGAACATATTGACAAGGTGGCCATCTCCAAGCAAGAGGGAAGTTTTAACCAGAAACAAAATTCAAAAAAGAATCCTGATCTTGGACTTCTAGCCTTCAGGCTATAAGAAAATAAATCTCTATTAAGTCACCTATTCTATGGTGTTTGGTTATGGTAGCCCTAGCAGTCTACCACAAGTGGAAAACAGAAAGGAATCTACAGGATATGGAAACATGGTTGGAAAAAGTGCAAAGCCTCTGCTAATCCAATTCCTCCTGCTGCAGTTGCTGATTAAAAGGCAATGTGCTTAGCACTGGGAGCCAAAGGTTGGAGGTGTCCTTCCAAGTTATTTATATTCCAGTGAGGGTGAGTGTGACCAGCCTTCCTGGTTTCCTGGGACCATCCTGGTTTAAACAATGAAAGTCCCACATTCCAGGAACACCCTCAGTGCTGGGCAACCTGAGATGGCTGGTTATTCTAGGTCTACCACAAGAGACAAACGTCCAAACAGATAGTTTTAAAGTGAAATCTAAGTGCTTTGGTATGCATAGTTGTAGTCATATTAACAGTAGTAGTATTACTTAAGCCCACAATATACTGAATGCTTCTTATATGTTATGCATTGTGTAAAGTACTCAATACAGAATTCCTTATTAATGGTCATATCTATTCTGTAAAGTCATCTCATTCCATGAAAGAAAATGAAATCTCAGGTAGAGTCAGTAACTTGCCCAAGACCACAAAACTAGTAAATTGTGGTGCTTAAATTCAGTCTCAAGCTAACTCCACAACTTACTTTCTTAAATGGAACTTCCCCCACCACATACATACTTCCATAACAGCGAAGCAGATGGCTGGGAGAGAGAATAATGAGGAGGAAGCCAAGCCAAACTGGGCCATTCAATGAAGGCTTCCTGGAAGAAGTGACACCTGAAATGAATCTCAAAAGATAAATCGGAGTTTGTCAGAAGGTAAGCGGGATGAGAGCTTCCTTGATGGTACAGTGGTAAAGAATCTACCTACCAATGCAGAAGACTCAGGTTCAATCCCTGGGTTGGAAAGCTCCCTTGGAGAAGGAAATGGCAACCTGCTCCAGTATTCTTGCCTGGGAAAGCTCATCAACAGAGAAGCCTGGTGGACTACAGTCCATGGGGTTGCAGAATCAGACATGACTTAGCAACTAAAGAAAAACAACAAGCAGGATGTGACACTTCAAGTGGAAAGAACAACTTGGACAAACCACATGGGTTATGTTGGAAACTGTAGTCTGATTAGCCTTGCTTCAGTATAGTGTGTGAGTCAGGGTTTGTCAGGAAAGAAGGTAAAACAGACAGTTATAGTTTGGAGTCTTTATAGTTATAGTCAACCAGAAACAATGAGAGGGGAATCCTTAGTGGTTCAACAGTAAAGAATCTGCATGCAATGCAGGAGATGTGGGTTCGATCCCTGGATCAGGAAGATCCCCTGGAGGAGGAAATGGCAACCCAGTCCAGTATTCTTGCTTGGGAGATACTACGGACAGAGGAACATGACCGGTTACAGTTGCATCGGGTTGCAAAAGTCAGACACAAGTTACCGACCAAACCACTACCACTACATACAATGAGAGATGGGCTTCTTTCCATTTAAAAACACTTACATTAGGAAAACAATTAATCTTCTTTGTTGTAGAACATTTCCCATGTGACAAACTGACTTGGGAACTAACACCATTGCACTTGCAAATCTGGAACAAAAACATTGTAGTATCACATGCTGAGAACCTAAGGCTAACAGAGAAGAAAAAAAAGGAAAAGTATACCTTATGAAAAGTCATTGGCAAATGTGCTAAGTAGCTGTTTTCCAATGCAAATAGTGATGAGAATGAAATAAAGATGCTATCTAGACACTGTATAACAGAGTTTTTTAAAGACCATGAATGCTAAGATGGTGTAGACCTTTCAACAGAAAGGCAAAAAATGTTTGACTGACATATACACAGGACATGAACAAATGAAACTCAATAAAAAAAAGCCTGGTCCAGTTGTATTTGCTGTATGAATGCATTTTTTTCTAGCTGGCTTAGGATTAATTCATTTATTCCTTCATTGAAAGATGTTCATCAAGCACTAGTATGATATTCTGGTACTGTCCTCAGTACTGAAAGCACATTTGGGAAATATTTGAACCATGTCTTTAAGGGCATTACAATTCAATGGGAAAGTAGATATACACACAATAGAAAGTGATGCAATACATGCTATATTAGAGGTGTATATAAAGTGCAGTGAAAAGGTTCCCTTTAATCTAACCAGGAGAATCAGAAAATCCTTCAAATGACCTTTGACTTGACTCTTGGTGAGAATTTTCCGTAAAGGTGTAACAAAAGCAATAGTACTACCATCTTTTGAGCACCTAAGTACCAATACTTTGGCCACCTGATGCAAAGAGCTGACTCATTTGAAAAGACCCTGATGCTGGGAAAGATTGAGGGCAGGAGGAGAAGGGGATGACAGAGGATGAGATGGTTGGATGGCATCACTGACTCAATGGACATGAGTTTGGGTAAACTCTGGGAGTTGGTGATGGACAGGGAGGCCTGGTGTGCTGCAGTTCGTGGGATCACAAAGAGTCAGACACGACTGAGCGACTGAACTGAACTGAAGTACCAATCAAAGTGATAAACTTTTAACATACATGATTAAACTTAATCATCACAATAGCTCCAGAAGGTAAAGATTATCATCTCAACTTTTAAAACAGAAAAATAAAGCCTCAAGAAGTCCAAGATCTAGCAGCTAAGTAATAGAACCAGGATTTGCTTCTGTATCTGCTTGATTCCAGAGCTGGAGCTCTTGACCTTATGTTGCATGTGTTCTCCCTGAGGAGAGGAATTTTAGGTGGGGGGAAGGATACAAGCAAAGGCACAGGCAGAAATTGGCACAGCATGCTCATGCAACCATCAGTAGAAATGCATAGTCAAACACAGGCTCTGAATGGAGAATGATAAAGAAGGATCCAAAGGCCACATCATGGAGCATTGGGTATGTCATATGAAATAATCTGGACTTTATCTAGCCAAAGAATGGGTTAATAGATACTAGAGCATTCTTTCTCATCAATGTCCCCTTTCTGAGATGAGAAGATGTACTGCAATCTATGTCCAGATCATTCCCACTGCCATGATGAAAGATGAGCAACCAGAACCCTCTGATACAAGACACTTGTGTTTAAGAAGCTGTGTTGCTATAGAGAGTTCATAGATTCATTTATTCAGTGTTTGTTTTCATCCCAGGTGTTTTTTTAGCACCTATCAAATCCCAGTCTTGTACTAAATACAGAGAATTATTGGTGAGCATAACAAATACGGCTTCTGTTCCCGGGTAGCACACTGTGCATGAGGTGGAAAATAAACAATGACCAAATACCGAGTCATGGACTAAGAGGGGTTCTGGGGAAGGAGGGAGGCTGTAAGGGGTTCAGCAGAAGGAATCTGGGAGATGTGATACTTTCTCTGAGGAAATGTTATTTTAGATGAGTTCTGAAAAGTAAATAGAAATTAGCCAGGAAGAGTGAGGGAAGAACACTTTCTAGGCAGAGGGAATCGATTTTGCCATAGTCCCAAGGTAGAAGTTATTATGGGATGGTGGAGAAATAGACAGAGGCTAGAGCAGAGCGAGCAAGGTGGGGAGAAGAGGCAGACCTCATTTTTATTGGGCTTTGCGTTACTGCACCTCCCAGATTGCATTATTTACAAATGGAAGGTTTGTAGCAACCCAGCCTCCGGCAAGTGTATCAGCACCATTTTTCCCACTGCGTTTGCTCACTTCACATCTCTGTGTCACTGACTGATAAAGCGGGGGCAGGGTTTCAGAGGACTGACTCCGGTTTTGCAAGAAGTTCTGCTGTGGGTAAAATGCTATCAAACAGCATTGCGTGCTACAGAGAAATTGTTCATGAAAGGAAGATTCAGTCAATGCAGCAAACTTCATTGTTGTCTTATTCTAAGAAACTGCTACAGCCATCCCAGCTTTCAGCAACCACCACCCTGATCAGTCAGGAGCCATCAACACTGAGGCAAGACCTCCATGAACAAAAAGATTACCACTCACTGAACACTCAGGTAATGATTAGTATTTTTAGCAATAAAGTGTTCATAATTAAGGTATGTACATTACATTTTAGGTATGCTATTGCACGCCTAATAGACTATAGTATAAACGTAACCTAACTGCACTGAGAAACCAAAAAATTCATGTGACTCACTTTACTGCAATATTCGCTTTATCAGGGTCATCTGGAACTGATCCCATAGCATCTCTGAGGCAAGCCTGTACTGGAGATGAGGTCAGGAAGGTGGGTGGACACCCACCAAAGGCGGGTGGGTCTCATAAGCCACAATAAGCACACTGTTCTGGTGTCTGGCACCTTGTAAAAACTTCTTTAGAGTTATTTCCACATTTAAGATTTGTCCTAAAAAAACCTCCACTGTCTGACACAGTTATCTATATAACTCTAGAATTCTTTCTTTTGTCCTAGTTGCTTAAAAAAATCAGAGCTAAAATTATTTTAGACATTCCACTCAAATCGATACGGTGATATGTAGGTCTATTCATTTCTTCCAAAAATTTCCTCTGAAGTGATATTGATTTTTCACATTTAGAAATTCATTCTAATGAAATCACTTATTCTGAAGATCATGTTGCGCCTGCTCTTTGCTTTTTGTGAGCTTTGCAATGGATTTTAGCCATAGCATGAGTAGTTGACAATTTCCAGAAATAAGACATACATCTACTATCCCAATTAAACAAATGGAGGAGAAAAGGAAGGTTAATATGAGGAAGTAAGAAAAGGCACACGTTTCAACTCTTACAATCATAAGATAATACATTCTATTTCTGAGGATTTTAAGGTTTAAAAAAGATCTCAAAGTGCTTTCTCCTTTTTTTTTTCCCAACTTTTCCCTCCCAGCTACTCGTGATTCGCTCCTTTTTTCAGATGAGGAAACTGAGGCAGTAGGAGGTAAAACAGCTTGCCTGTGGTCTCACTGATAGCTATGGTGGAAGTGGAATTCACAGTCAGGTCTAAGACTCCAAAGTCAATGCTCTCTACATTCCACTGCCTGCCATGAACACACAGAAATGATTTTCAGATGCTCTGTCCTTAGGGATGATCACAACAGACATAGTGAGCACACAATCCTTTTGGCATTTCACAGCTGGTCTACCTTATAAAGTAGCTGTGATCTTCTGCCCCCAGAGCCCACCAAACCCCTTCCCTCCTGCTGGGTTAAGCACCACCTCACTGTGTGGCTCGATAAAGGAAACCCTGGGAAATTAATGGCCTTGTTACCACCATTGGTGCCTAATGACCCTGCAGTTTCCTGTGGAGTGTATTCTCCCTGGGCCAGTTGTTAATGAACCACTTCTTCATTCTCTGATTCCAATGTAAGTCTCTGGCAGCAGCCTCAGGTTGTGAAGGCAGAAAAGAACAGACTGAACACCCACTAGGTGCAAAGCTCTCTCCTATGTGCTTTGCATGCGCCATCTTGCTGACAGCTCTTTGAATCTGAAAATGATCCTGTGGCAAAGCCATTACTGTTCCCATTTTACAGATGAGCAAAGTGAGTCACAGACAAGTTACTTAATGTGCAAAGACCATACACTTAATAAGTACAGTAGTAGAGCCAGGACTTGAATTCATCGAAGTGAACTTTAAGACTCACATTCTTAACCACCAGGATGGACACCCTCAGGCAATTCTGCCTGAAGCCCTGACATTGAGGCCCAAAGGATGGTTTGCTTTGGGAAGACTGTACAATCCTTTCTACATTTACTGCCTCTTCTCTTGGGTACATCAAGAGTTACAGAAAAACCATCCCTTACTCTTAGAGTTCCCTGAAATTAAGATAAATGCAGCTGGTGGGCAGAAACTTAAACACATTCCATCTTATATTAACCTAATGGAGTACAACATCTCAAGGCTTTTATTTCTCCCTATCACCCCGCCTAAATTAGGAGGAAAACTTCATGAAACTAGAAAGAGTACATTTCACTGGAATGAGTCTTAATTTCTTTTGATTCAAGTTCCATTTAGGTACAAATCAGCTAGTTACTGAAACTTTCAGTTAAACAAGACAAACAGCTGCATGGAGGTGGTAGGGTTATCAGTGTTGCAGATTCAGCATGGCTAAGAAAGCCCCAGACCTCCCTCATATGGTATTTTGTCTCTTTTGAATGTTGGTTCTTGAGTTAATCCCCAAAATAATTAAACACACACACATACACACACACACATCATTAAAGCTGTGTTTTTAATATTAGTATCTTCGGGTAAGTACATGATGTTGGGAAAGAGGAACTCACAATGCTCCAATAATTTTTAGAAGTCAGATTTGCTGTGATAAGGAATGGGAGTAAAGAGATTTGGGCAACACTTTTGTAAGCCTCAGTTTCCATACCTCTAACATGAAATTTAAAGAATCACTAGGTCTTTTCCAGCCTAGATGTTACATATAGAGAGATTTTAAGCCTGAAGATCAAAGGAAAGGGTCATATAAATTTGGCTAAAACCAAGTTACTGTGTTGAACTGATGAATGGTCTACTGGCTTGGCCAGAAAGTTCATTTGGGTTTTTCCATAAGATGTTACAGAAAACCCGAACTTTTTTTTTTAATTGGAAATTAATTGCTTTACAATGGTGCATCAGTTTCGGCTGTAGGACAATGTTAGTCAGCTCTATATATACATATATCCCTGGGCTTCCCTGGGGGCTCAGCAGTAAAGAATCTGCCTGCCAATGCAGGAGACACAGGTTTGATCTCTGGGTTAGGAAGAACCCCTGGAGAAGGAAATGGCAACCCACTCCAGTATTCTCACCTGGGAAATCCTATGGGCAGAGGAGACTGACGGGCTACAGTTCATAGGGTTGCAAAATAGTCAGACATGACTTAGCTACTGAACAGCAACAAACATATACATATATCTCCTCCCTCTTGAGCCTCCCTCTCACCCACCCCATTGGACTGTCCAGGTCATCACAGAGCATGGAGTTGAACACCCCATGCTATACAGCTGCTTTCCACTAGCTATCTATTTCACACATGGTAGTCTATATATGTCAATGCTACCCTCTCGATTCGCCCCATACTTCACACAGGTCAGGATGGCCATAGATCAAAAAATATACAAATAATAAATGCTGATGGATGTGGAGAAAAGAGAATCCTTTTGCATTGTTGGTGGGAATGTAAATTGATACAACCACTATTTTTGGAGAACAGAATGGAGGTTCCTAAAGAAACTAGGAATAAAACTGGAATTGCCCAGCAATTCCACTACTGGGCATATACCTGATAAAAACACAATTCAAGAAGATACATGTACTCCAATGTTCACTGCAGCACTATTTACAATGGCTGAGTGAGTTTTTTGGCTGAATGAGTATATTCTAGTGACTACCTCTTTATGCTTTCCTAAATCAGGAGTTTCAAGACGTCCTCTCCTCATCCAATAATCTCTATATCTGATGATCTCAGCTCTGAAATTGTTTCTCATTCCACCCACTGAACACCATCTGCCCCTCTCCATCTCTGTTGCCATCAGTTTAGGCCAAGTCAACAACATATCTTACTTGGATGATTACAAGGGCCTTTTAACTGTATCCACTTAACACATTGGAGAAGGACATGGCAACCCACTCCAGTGTTCTTGCCTGGAGAATCCCAGGGGTGGAGTAACCTGGTGGGCTGCCATCTATGGGATTGCACAGAATCAGACATGACTGAAGCAATTTAGCAGCAGCAGCAGCAATCCTATTCTTTACATTGAGGAAAAGGAATCATTCTAAAATGCAAAACACGTCACTCTTTCATTTAAAACATTTCTGTGTCTTATCATAGTCTACAAGATAAAAAAAAAAAAAAGAAATTAGAGAAGAAAACCCTTCCTAACCAACTTACTTCTGCTTACATTTTCACTGCCTCGTTTTTCATTGTCTTCCATCATAAATTTTGTGCTCTAAAAATGCCAAATTCTGCAGCGCCATCTCATGCCCTTAAATCCTCTGATCCTTTGCTTTGGCTCTTCTCTGAGTCTGGAATGCGCTGCCCTACTCTTTCATATTAGTAGTTCCTACTTATGAACCCTCTGAACTAGATGACTCCTTGAACCCTATTTGGAACAACTGCCCATGTTGTGTGTTTTCATAATACCTTGTTCATACTTTTTGCTCATCTTTAAGCCATAAGGCATGAGCATTTAGAAGCTACACTAAGGATTAAAATCTGGTAAAGGAGACTCAGAAGGAGAAACCAAGGAGGCTACATATACCAGGAGACCATGGCAGCAGCAAAGTCAAAATGAAAAGGAGTTTTTTAAAAAGAAAAGAATATAAGGAGAGCTCCTACAACTCAGAAAACCAAAACAACCCAATTAAATAATGGGCAGAGGACTTGAATAGACATTTTCCAAAGAAGTTATACAAATAGCCAATAAACACATGAAAATATAGTCAACTTCACTCTTTAGGGAAATGAAAATCAAAATTACAGTGAGATATCCCCTTCTATCTATTAGTATGGATGCTATTTTTAAATGCAGAAAATAACAAGTGCTATTGAAAAAAGATGTGGAGAAGCTGGAATCTTGTGTACTGTTTCTAAGAATGGTATAATTGCTATAAGAAACACTATATGGCAGCACCTCAAAAAATTAAAAATAGAATTACTATGTGATCCAACAATTCCACTACTGGTATATGTCCAAAATGACTGAAAACAGGGGCTCAGATAGGTATATTTTCACAGCACGATTATTCACAATAGCTAAAACATGGAAACAATCTAAGTGTCCTGTGAGGGACACGTGGATTTTTAAAATGTGGTATATATATATATATATATATATATATATACACAATGGAATATTATTCAGTCTTAAAAAAGGAAGGAAATTCTGACACATGCTACAACATGGATGAATTTTAATGACATTGTGCCAAGTGGAGTAAGCCAGTTACAGAAAGACTAATATTCCTGTTATACCAAGAGTAGCCAGAATCATAGGGGCAGAAAGTAGAGTGGTGGTTGTCAAGAGCTAGGGGAAGGGAAGATGGGGAGTTACTGCTTAATGGGTATAGAGTTTCAGTTTTTACAAGATGGAAAGAGTTCTGGAGATGGATGGTCATGATGGTTACACAATAATACAAATGTATTTAATGTTCTTGAACTATACACTTAAAATGGTTAAGGTGGTAAATTCTATGTTATGTATATTTTACCACAAGAAAACAATTGGATAAAAAATAAACATGGAGTTGATCTTCTGTTAAAATCCTGCTTGGACATCCAGCGAAATGAGTTCTGAAGAGTGACCATTGGATCGAGCAATAAAAGATTCCTCGGTGAGCTCAGAAAAAGCTTTTTGGATATGTTGAATAATGAAAGAACACACAGATCTATTTCTTTACTGATCTCAATTCTTATTTATGAACTTGCTAGCTTTCAGAAGCGATAGACGTGTAGGAGTAATGTTTTTGTATCTTTTTTTAAAAAATGAGATTATGTCTTATGTTGGAACAAGGTTAAGTTTTTGCCTGAGATCACCCTTTCCAGGCAAGGAGATTCAAAGCGAGTGCTCCTGGGGCAGGCCACTGTGGCCTCTACAGGGCTCCTGCATCTTCTAGCTACTGTAAGCAATCCTGGAAAATCTAATCACAACAGGTGGGTGTCAGAGCTGGGGTTTCCTACCAGCAGTAGGATTTTCAGCACAGGCAGGCTTCAGAGAGCCTCTGTCAGAGAAGCCAATGTATCAAAGACCATTTGGAGAGAGAACTGCTCTGGTTTCCCTCTCTGCCTTGATGCAGCTGCAGAAATGGGCCTCACTGAGACCATTAGCATGAAAGCCACGTGACCTACTGCGGTCTGCAAGGTGGACCGCTCAGTTCTCCTGTCCTGTCACCCTCTCCCTGGTTCTCTCAGCTATGACCCTGCTGACTTTCTCTGTGCACCTTAAACACTCCAATGTGCTCCATTTGCTTAAAATTCTTCTTCAAGATCCTTACAAGTCTGTCTCCTTCTAGTCATCATGGTTTCAGCTCAAATGTGCTCCTCCCTGCCCCCAGAGAGGGCTCCAGTAATCACCACGGTCATAGTAGCCCTCAACCCCAATCAACCCTGAGCCCACCTCTGATGGTATTTTCTTTGCAGCATGAATACCTCCAAGAGATAGCCTTATTGATCTTTGTGTTTGGGTGATCATTATCTGTCTCTCTTTACTAGATTGTTAGCCTACTGGAGGCAGGAGCCCCATAAGAGTTCTCACACTGATACATCTAAATTAACCAAACAGCACCCACCACAGATTAGGCATTCTGTTAAGTGGATACATAAATGAAGGTTTTCAAATGACAGAAAAAGTTCACTCATAAGCCAGGTTCTGCCCATCTTCATTCACTGTGTCCTAATTACTCCTTTTGAGGCTCTCCAAAATGTGGATTCTCAGTCAGGCTCAGACAGATCAGTTCAGTCACTTAGTCATGTCCGACTCATTGCAACACCATGAATGCAGCACACCAGGCCTCCCTGTCCTTCACCAACTCGCAGAGTCCACCCAAACCCATGTCCATCGAGTTGGTGATGCCATCCAACATCTCATACTGTGTCATCCCCTTCTCCTCCTGCCCTCAATCTTTCCCAGCATCAGGGTCTTTTCAAATGAGTCAGTTCTTCACATCAGGTGACCTTTAGGATGGACTGGTTGGATCTTCTTGCAGTCCAAGGGACTCTCAACAGTCTTCTCCAACACCACAGTTCAAAAGCATTAATACTTTGGTGCTCAGCTTTCTTTATAGTCCAACTCTCACATCCATACATGACTACTGGAAAAACCATAGCCTTGACCAGATGGACCTTGGTTGGCAAAGTAATGTCTCTGCTTTTTAGTATGCTGTCTAGGTTGGTCATAACTTTCCTTCCAAGGAGTAAGCGTCTTTTAATTTCATGGCTGCAATCACCATATGCAGTGATCTTGAAGCCCCCAAAAATAAAGTCTGACACTGCTTCCACTGTTTCCCCATCTATTTCCCATGAAGTGATGGGACTGGATGCCATGATCTTAGTTTTCTGAATGTGGAGCTTTAAGCCAACTTTTTCACTCTCCTCTTTCACTTTCATCAAGAGGCTGTTTAGTTCTTCTTCACTTTCTGCCCTAAGGGTGGTATCATCTGCATATCTGAGGTTATTCATATTTCTCCCAGCAGTCTTGATTCCAGCTTGTGCTTCCTCCAGCCCAGCGTTTCTCATGAAGTACTCTGCATATAAGTTAAATAAGCAGGGTGACAATATACAGCCTTGATGTACTCCTTTTTCTATTTGGAACCAGTCTGTTGTTCCATGTCCAGTTCTAACTGTTGCTTCCTGACCTGCATACAGGTTTCTCAAGAGGCAGGTCAGGTGGTCTGGTATTCCCATCTCTTTCAGAATTTTCCACAGTTTATTCTGATCCACACAGTCAAAGGCTTTGTCATAGTCAATAAAGCAGAAATAGATGTTTTTCTGGAACTCTCTTGCTTTTTCAATGATCCTACTGGGTTTAAAATATAGGTTTTGGGCCCTTACCCCCTAGAGATTCCATTTCAGTGGGATGGAGGGAAGCGCTGCTCTCTGCAGGACATCCTGATGCCACCAGCAGATCACTCTTAGAGAATCGGCTTCTTTTATTTAGCCCCTGCACCCTCATACCTCATAGACCATACGTGGCAACTCTGACCTTGATGTATGTATGCCTGGATGGTTGGATGGACAAATGGACTGTAGCTCTTACAGGCCAACCAATCCAGAAGGAAGGCAACAGACCATGATGTTCTTTCCAGGCAGAGACTGCATGAAAAATGAAGGCTGATGAGATATTTGGGTTCTGATGGAGAGAAAAATCAGAAGCCTTGATTGTTTTCATTTAGAGATAAACTTTTAAACACAACATAAATGGGATTGATGCTCTCAGAAGGATGCTCTCAAGGCTCTTGCAATCAGGGTTCAGTTTTCAATCCCTAGAACTAAACTGTCATCCGAGCAGTTTTATTTTGGCATGGGATTTTGGATAAGCACATAACAATTAGAAAAAGCATCGAGTTCATTTGTGGAGAAGGAAATGGCAATCCACTTCAGTATTCTTGCCTGGAGAATCCCATGGACAGAGGAGCGTGGCGGGCTCCATAGGGGAAAGTTACATCCATGGAGTCGCAAAGAGTCAGACACGACTGAGTGACTAAACAACACACTAGAAAAAAAATAAAAATAAAAACATAAACACACACTAGTACATTTGAGTATTTTCTATACATGAACTCTTGAAACAATCCTAGATGTCCTTGTCTACATTTTACAAATAAAAAAACAAATGAGGGTTGAGTCAGGATAAACAGCTTGTCCAAGTCAAGATGATGGGCAGGGACATGACCTCAGGTCTCACTGGCTACAAAGCCCATGCTCCATCTACTCTACAGCCCAGGTGAGATATATTTTGCTTCCAAACTTTTAGGTGTTTGGCGTCTGCGTATGTTTGTGCAGGAGGGTAAAGAGGTGAATGACTGCATGTACATGAGTGTTTTGTGTTTTGGGTCATGGCTTTGTGGGTACCTGTATCTGTTGGGTCCTCTGTTCCTGGACCTGGGTTTGAATTCCTAGGCCAGGACTTGTGTGCTGCCTGGGTAAGGGTGCTAGGGAATAAGAAAGGAGAACAAGTCAGCAAAGTGAAGTATTTATTTATTTTTTTAAAGTGAAGTATTTAAATCAAATATTCAATGATCACTAACTGTGCATCTTTTCCAGAAGGGACTTTGTGTGTGGCTTTTTACATAAAGAGAGAAAAATGTCCATCTTCCCAGCTTCCCAAGAGACGAACACGTACACGTCCTATAAGCAGATTGTTAAGACACCTGGTTGTTTAAGAGTCTCCTTTTACATTGTGGGTGGTTTTTAAGAAGGGATTTAAAATGGGGTTTTACATATTCTCCAAGTTCTTTTCTAAGGAGTAAAACTCCTACAACCTTGGTCATTTCATTTTCACTTAGATCTGTGAGATCCTTCTCTGTTTCAACTTAAAGTAAGTGTACCTTATTCTTAAGCACATAGCGCTGTGAGCACTAGAATGAAGAGAGATGGGCTCTGAACCGATGGCTCAGCTTCCCACAGATCCTCTGGGTTTCTGTCTAGACTGGCTCCCCGCGCCTCATGCAGGCTTCTCCTACTGGAATCTATGGATGTTCTGTCTGTGGTTCTGACTCGCCCCTCAGAGCACATCTATGAATGAAGAGAGGAAAGGAGAAAGGCAGGAAATGATGGGGTGGTGGAAGTTCTATCTCCTTCGTCTCCTAACTGGGCGACGTCTCTGACACACACATCCAGCCACGCCTCTCCTGTGGTTAGTTTCCTTCAAGGGCTTCTCCGGGTCTGAATGAGTGGACGAGGCTGTGCCTGCCCGCCTCCACTACTGCCAACCTCTGGAGCCTGTCTCCCAGTGTGGGTGACACGTCGGTCACCTTGCAGTCCCTCAGAGACAACACAAAGTGCCTTGTGACTGTTTTGTCCACGGTTAACCTCATCTGCAGCAAAACCTCTACCTTAGTCAATGCCTCCTCGTCTTTAAGGGCTCAGCTCAGAGGCTGCTCCACACAAGTCCAGGTCCCCCTTCTGTAAACTCTCAAGGCACCTGTGGTTAGTCAGCTGTGTCATCTGGTTTTCTGACTGTCTTCCCCAAATAAAGTTCCCTGATGGCCGGGACCATGCCTGCCAGTTCATCTGTGCATGTTCAGGGCTTACAATAGGCTTTTCATTAGCAGTATCAATGGAATAAACCTTTGTTGAATGAAGAAATAAATGAGCCTCAGGTTCTTCATCTGTAAAGTAGAGATAATAATAAAACTCCTATGAGGAGTAAATGAGATAGCAGAAGTGACACTGCCTGACCCATAACAAGATTTTGTTTTGTTTTCCTGGTTGTTCATTTCCTAAATAGAGGAGCTCAAAAATGAAATCAGCTGCCTCCTAGGATTCTAAGTTTTTGCCACTGGGGGGCCTTTGAACACAAGGTGGATACAGTTTTGTAGGGATATTGGAGAAGGGTGATCAGTGGGTCCAGATGACTGATTGTTAATCTTGGCTGCCCTTTAGAAACAACTGGAGAGTTAAAAAATGACTGATTGTCCCAAAGATTCTGATTTAATTGTTACAGAATAGGATCCAGCAGGAATGCTTCTTAACCCAGGCGATTCTAATGTGAAGCATGGTTCTGAACCATTAGTGTAAAATAGATGATTTTTAAATGTTCTTCTTGTTATAAGAGGCTATCACCCCAGGAAAGTGAAGACCACTTTTTCCTTCTGAGAAAGAGGAAGAGAGGGAGGAGGAGGGATTGGGGAATGAGCAGGAGGGGGGGCAGTGGGGGAAGGGATGGAGGGAGGGAGAAAAAGAGAAAGAGAGAGAAGGATGGGAGGGAAGGAAAGAGGAGAGAGGGAAAGAAGAGATAAGGATAATCTTGTCATAGGGATTCTGGGAGCATTCAATAAAATAAGAAATAAAAAGGGGGTTGGTAAGTGTTAGCACAAGGTAAGTTCCAGTAATAAATAATAATGATACTATGCTTTTTATTTTTATCAATGTGAATACATTTTATAAGCCTAAGTATAGTTATAAGGCATTATCATTGTGACTACTGCCTGGCCTAGGTTGAAAGCTAGTGAGCTGGGTTTTTTTTTCTCTTTTTAAAACCCAGAAGCATTCTTGGAGAGCTATGGTTTTCTCTTGCTTTCTGGCATTGATTGAGTTTTTTTTTAAAATACACACACATACACTTACACACATACAAATGTGTAATACGCACATAAACATACAGATATTTTTCCTTTTTTCTGAGTCCCCTCTGAATGACAGCATGCCTGAGAAAACATGAAACAGATTCCTTAGGCTGTGCTGTCTTCCCACGGGGTGGCAGGGTCACATATATATTACTAGAAATGATCCGCCCACTTATTGCTTACAGACTCCTTATGGAACTGAACACCTGACCCTAAACAATGGGGGAAGATTCAAGGGACTGTGCTGCAAAGAAGAGAAATTTAAACAGATTCTCCATGTCAGTTTGTAATATGACGGCAGCTCCAGAGCATGTCCTGTTTGAAAGAACAGTCACTGATTCATATAAGCAAACCATGTCACACCTCCCCACACTGACACAGCCTCCCTCCTGGGCAGGAAATGCGCCCAGCACCTGGTGGACAGGGAGTCTCCCCACTGGATGAGCGTAGCTCCATCCCTCACAAACTGGAAACCTTCACTGCATCTGTAAAACGGGGCAGTAACACTCTCTCTGGTCACTTGATAGAGACTCCTGAGCTCGTGGGCACAGCCTGTGGGCAAGTGCTGTTTGCCCCGTGGGAAGCTGGGCAGATGCTCAGCAGCATCAACAGCAAGGGACTGAGCCAGGGATGACTGGGACAACACCCCAAGGTCTTACAGAACCTTCGGTTCTAACTCTCAAAAGCCTGGTTTGCTCCTGAAGATGTTCCAGCTCAACACGTCCTACAGGTACCACAGCCCTTTAATTCAAACATCTAATGTTCCAGGTGTTAGAACTCCCCAGTTGGTGGGATACTGGCTGGATAAACCAGAGAGAGTGATAGAGAGGAAGAGGCCAAATATGGAGGCCAAGTGTTTAATGCATTGGGACAACCTTTAAGACCTAAGGACAAGAAAATGGCCAAAAATGACAAGAGGCAGAAAGATGTGCGTCTAGCACCAAGTGGGCTTTTCAATGCTCTTTGAAGCCGCAAAACTCAATTTTAGGAAAGGGGGTATCAAGTTTTTATAAATGCATATCACCAATGTCCACTGCTAATTCTGATATGCCTCAGGTAACCCCTTGGGTGGAACTGGGAGGAAGAGGAGCTGTGAATACATACATCAACATTTTGACAATAATTACCTGTGTAATTGTTATATTGTTTCTCTCCTCCCAGCCTACTATGGTGGAGAAATCCTGTTGAAAATCATGTCCTACAGACAGACACTCATTGCACCAAGCTCAGGGTTGGTGCAACCTCCAATTTACCTCCTGGGAACCCAATATCTTTCCATCTTTTTCACATTCTCTAAACCTACACTTAAAATGATAATGATATAACAAAATGAATTCCCTCTAGATGTACAATACCTCACAATTTTCCAGGTTCCTTCCCATTTAACCATTTTATTTGATTCTTCCAACCTTATGCTCATCTGCTAGAAAGAGGCCCAGAAGAGTGAACTGAATTACCCAAGGTCACACAGCTAAGAAGGGACTTGAATCAAATATCCCAAATCTTTATCAACAGTTCTCTCCAGTTCTTTCACACAAATGAAATGAACTATTATTCAGTCCCTTTGTCTTTTTTAAGTAACACTAGTTATTATGTGGTAGACACTGGACTAAGCGTTTTATAGAGAGTATCTAGCTGATTTCCCAAGTAGCCCTTCCACATAGGTATTATTGCCCCCATTTTACAGTTAAAAACACTGAGGCTTAGAGGAAGAGACTAACCCAAGGATGCAGTCAGCATGGCATCCATCTACTCCAAGTTCCTGCTCTGAGCTACATGACTGGGCCTTGTGACCCCCCTCCCCCATGGCACTTATCACACTGTTGATAGCATCTGTTCAGACACATCTTCTATCCAAATGTGGGACCGTGTCTTAATCCCACAATTCCGTACCAATTCCAGGGTTCATACATCCTACAGATGTGCGTACATATCACAGCACACAATGCATAAGCACAGAATGGGATTTTGAACATAAATCTCTCTCCACCCCGAACATGTTTCAGTTCAGTTCAGTTCAGTCTCTCAGTCGTGTCCAAGTCTTTGCAACCCCATGAACCACAGCACAGGCCTCCCTGTCCAGCACCAACTCCCGGAGTTCACCCAAATTCATGTCCATTGAGCCATCCAACCATCTCATCCTCTGTCATCCCCTTCTCCTCCTGCCCTCAATCTTTCCCAGCATCAGGGTCTTTTCCAATGAGTGAGCTCTTCGCATCAGATGGCCAAAGTATTGGAGTTTCAGCTTCAACATCAGTCCTTCCAATGAACACCCAGGACTTATCTCCTTTAGGATGGACTGGTTGGATCTCCTTGCAGTCCAAGGGACTCTTAAGAGTCTTCTCCAACACCACAGTTCAAAAACATTAATTCTTCTGTGCTCAGCTTTCTTTATAGTCCAACTCTCACATCCATACATGACCACTGGAAAAACCATTGCTTTGACTAGACGGACCTTTGTTGGCAAAATAATGTCTCTGCTTTTTAATGTGCTATCTAGGATGGTCATAACTTTCCTTCCAAGGAGTAAGCATCTTTTAATTTCATGGCTGCAATCACCATCTGCAGTGGTTTTAGAACCCAAAAAATAAAGTCAGCCACTGTTTCCACTGTTTCCCCATTGATTTGCCATAAAGTGATGGGACCAGATGCCATGATCTTAGTTTTCTGAATGTGGAGCTTTAAGCCAACTTTTTCACTCTCCTCTTTCACTTTCATCAAGAGGCTCTTTAGTTCCTCTTCACCCTCTGCCATAAGAGTGGTGTCATCTGCATATCTGAGGTTATTGATATTTCTCCCGCAATCTTGATTCCAGCTTGTGCTTCTTCCAGCCCAGCCTTTCTCATTATGTACTCTGCATAGAAGTTAAATAAGCAGGGTGACAATATACAGCCTTGACGCACTCCTCCTCCTATTTGGAACCAGTCTGTGTGAACATGTTTGGTTCTGTCAAAAAAATGCCCCCACAGAGGCTCCATAGATCCAAGTTCTGTCTAGAGAAAATCCTCCTTCTTCCTCAAAGGACCCTAGCCATCTTTCCCCGTCAGAACCAAAGGTGTAACTGGGTTTCTAATGAAAGAATGCCACCCTTGTCCCCAGTGATCATAGCGTCTGGGTGAGACCAGAGCTGGCAAGGTGTAATTAGCAAATTCTTCCTCTCATCTCTGCCTAGGGAAGACAAAGTTCCAATTACAAATTTCCCAAGCAACTTGCTACTCAACTGCACAAGGCTGATTTTCAAGGCATTGACACCTCCTTGGTTTGCTTTCTTGTTAGATACAAAGGTTGGGGAGGATGGAGGAGTATTTAAAAGTGGGTTTTCAGACCAATGAATCTGAAGAAATTCTCTTCAGTGGTCTGCAAGAGGAGGTGGGAGTGGGGGACGCAGAACCAGATCTGATAAAGGAGATTAAATGGCCTTATACATCTGACAGCAAAGAACAGTCCCCACGGGAATCCCAAATCCTGCTGGTGCTAATAAAGTGCACGATATTACTCCGGTAATATAGTGTACAATATAAGGCGTCCAGATGCTGGGGCCAGAGCCACGACCTACATCTTCCGCAAACCAATTTTCTGCTGGGTTGGATGTGTAAAAAAAATCCAAATACAGATTTTTTTTTTTTTTTTCCTTTGAAAGAAGAATTGCTTCTCTGGCTTTTTTACCTTGGCCTGTCTGCTCCTCCCACCCTCTGCGTTCTCAAAGTGGGAATTACTTCTAATCCACTCACAGAGAAATCACTGCTTCTCTCAACTGTGTGCTATTTATGAGGCAATTGGGCCGCTGGTTGGCTTCCCAGTGGCAGTGGGTTAGCATAGAATTTGCAATCAGACAAGCTAGGTTCAAACCCCCATTCTTCCATTTGTAAGATGTGTGCCCTTGAGCAAATTTCCCCTGGCTTTTCTGAGCCTAGGTTCACACCTACCTCGCAGAAGTGCCTTGAGTGCTAAAGATACTGCATATTAAGTACCTAACACGAGGGTTTAGGATAGAGGAGATGTTGAACAAGCAGAAGCAATTAGTAGCAGTAGTAGAAGTAGTAGTAATAGCTTCAATGGGTAAAGCTTAAAAGGCAACCTCATTAAAGGAATTGCACTTTTTGGCAAGGGGTTTAGGAGGTGAAAGAAGGAAGCTTATTAATAAGATGAACAGCAATGATGCTATCTATTCCCAGCCATGGAGCATCTTCTGAATGTGCTGCTATGAACATTGTTTAAGCATTGAAAAAACACAGACTACAGTCACTCACTCCTATAACCTTATAGACCAGTGGTGCCACTGGAAAATGTAAAATGCAACACAGTACATGCCGCATATTATCCCAGAAATTTAACACTGGTCATCTCACTGACCTTTACAGGACCTTCAGTTTTTTTTTTTTTTTTTAATCTCTCCATTTGGTAGACTAAATGTGTCTTGGACGCAAGGCAGAGTCAGGATTGGGGGGGACCTTCTAACTGCTCACCCTCAACTGATTGCTTGGGCCTGAACCACTCTGGCATGGACTGGGTTTGATCTGTGCTTGGAGCACCAGCCTTGTGCATCTCAGAATTCAGGGCATTTCCACTGACTACAATTACTCTGTTCAAAAAAATGTGGGAGACCTCCTCAGATCCAGCCCTGTGTGGCGCAGAAGAGATGCTATACTAATGTTGCTTGGCTGATTATTTTAAAAGTCATAACAACAGATACAGAATATCTTTCCTTGGTAGCGCACCTTTCAGTTCAAAAAATACCTTGACAAATGCTGGCACTAGTTCATTTGCATTTTTACTGTTAAAGGTAGATGTTATTATCCCATTTCCCAGATGTTAAAAAGGAGGCTTTGAGAGGTTCACTTTCTCGAGGCTGCAAAATAAGTAAGGCACAGAGGCCAGGCTCAAGATGGGTGTGTAGAAATCCAAGTCTTAGAGCCTTCTTGCAATTTTCAGCCATCTGACTTACCAAAGGTATGATGTGAACCTCCGCGATCTACAGAGTGGAACACAGTTCCTTCATCAGAGCAACTGTAGTACAATGTCCGTTAAGTAAACAAATGAACATATTATCCACCTCCTCAAAAAATAGTTGACATTTATTGAGCTCTTGCTCATTCAAGGCACTTTGCCAAATGCCTTCCAAGGATTATTTTGTATCATCCTTATGAGGTAGGTCCCAGGATTATCATTACTTTACAGATGAGGAAACTGAGGCTTAAAGAGGTAAAATAACTTACACTAGGCACAGGGTGATAGATTCTGGATTTGAATTCAGGCAGTCTGACCCCACATACCCTAGTGGTATCGTCCCTTATTTAATCCTCAGCACCACCTCCCACCAGTGTCTTAGGGAGAAACCCAATATTTATTGATGATATTTATTGATTGCCTCTAAGTGCCAGATGTAGCCCTCCATGCTAGTCACATTAACTCATTTCATCCTCATGAGCACTCTGTAAGGTTGACATTGCTACCCCATTTTACAGAGAAGGAAACTGTGGCTAAGAGATGTTGACTGTCCAGGATTCTGCTAGAAGCAGAATCATTTTAAAACACAGAAATAGGGAAAATTTCATTCTTCCTTCAACAACTTCGGCATTTTATAAAAGTAACTAATGTGAAATACACTGAGGAGAAAGGTACAAAGAAGGAAACTGGAGACCACAGAGCCAAAAGGTTATCTGCAGGGTTCTAGTCCCAAAGCCATCCAAAATCAAGGAGCGGAGAGTCTGCATAAAGCTGGGTTAGTCTGGGAAGGTTCCATGGAGGGAAGGAAACTCCAAGTGGGCTTTGAAGACTGGAAGAAATGTATTCTGCCAGGTATTCTAGGCAGGGGAATAGCATATTCAAAATTCAACTGGGGTCTAGAAACAGATTCAAGTAGCAAAGGGAAGCCTGGTAAAATGGCTTGTGGTTGAGGGAGGCGAACTTTGTAGGGGAAAGGCTTATTTCCAGCTCTGCCTACTAGCCCTGAACCCACAGCACGCTGAGATCTCTTTGTTTTACTCCAGCATGTAGCCCGTCAGGAGCCTAAGTGACAATGGGAAAAGGCACAGACAGAAAATAAATGAAGAAGGAAGTGATACCATATGCATCTCATATGGGGCTTTCTGGAAGGAAGGGAGAAGCTGGGCCTAGGGGAAGAGAAGAACTTTAATTTGCCCACAATACAAGGCAGTCTCAGCTCTTCCTCTGCTCACCTCCCCCCGAATTCCTTCCCTTCCCTCCCAGTATTCTGCATGCAGCAGCAAATGTATGAATGCTTGGATGGCTTGGCAAAACACTCTGAGATTTATTTCTGTTGGACAATCTTACATTCTTATTTTTCCCCTGCTGACAACTCTGTCAACAGCAGGCTTCTCTGTGAGGCTGTGAATTTGGAGATCACATACTGGAGGAAAATACTGTTGCTTAAAAACCAGACCAATAAAGGAAACTCCTGAGATCAGGGTGATCAGCAGCCGAATCTAGCCCATGACTTGGAAATCAGTGAGACCTCAGGACTTGGTAAAAAGACCATCTGGAGAGAGGGAGACAGGGAACAGTTCTGTGGATATGGTCAGTTCAATGCAAGGATGTGTTACCTGGAGATAGTTCTAGAAGTTCAAAAGCTAGATCTATCTGGATGAAATCCAGTTGTAGCTTTGTATTATTTTGAAGCTCAAGTGTTGAGAAGCCACTAGGACAGTAGGATACTAAATGTGCTAAATGTGAAAAATGTTTTGTCAAGTGTGAACATCTATATCAAAGTAAAGGATTATAATTATTACCTTTTTTGGGAAGGGAAGAAAACTATATATTTCTTTTGTCTGTTTTTGGAAATTAGGTGCCAGTAAAGGCAAAAGCTTTAAAAGCATTGAATTTCAGAGCTGTGAAGAAATTCTTTCATTCCATCAACAAGTATTTGGGACTGCATCTGAGAATTGGGTCCAGTGTGGGCTCTGAGGAGCTGGACAGAACCAGACGCAGGCTCCCAAGGTCCCACAGGAGAGTGATAAACACCTTCATGGTGTTAAAACCACAGGGATTGGGGGCGAGAGAGGCATCTCAGTCACTCTGGGCATCAAGAAACCCTCTCCACCTAAAGGGCAGTTAGGGATGTGTTCCAAAGGAAGAATATAGTGGCTGTGCCCATGCAAAGACATAGAGATTAGGGTAGAAAGGGGTGATAGGGACATTTTAAGGACAGGACTAACAAAGGCCTGGCCTCCAAGACCTTCATTTGACAGATATGAAAACTGAGGTTCAGAGAGAGAAGTAATTTACCCAAATCACCCAGGTGGGAAGTGGTACAACTCTATTTACCCCAAAACCTGCTTTTACCACTCTACTATGCTGTTTATACACTAACCACAGAATACAGCACCTAACTCCAACGCGTTTAGAAACTTCCCCAGAAACACACAGATGGTTAGTGGTAGACTTGACAGCAGAACCCAGGTCTTCCTTCCCTGTCTTCCTCCTCCCAGTCCAGAACCCATTCCACCATGCCACACAGACCCTACCCATTTCCCAGTCTCCCTGAGTCTTCAATACCCTGTCATATCCTTGCTCCCGGATCTTCCCACGGCTTCCTCACTGCCAAACTCAGTTATCAAGACTGATGCTTTCATTTCTTTTTCATTAAGTTGACACAGAGAATGAGGGCACTCTCCCTTCCCATGGCCTCTCCCACCCTTGGAACTTCAGAGGTCAGGAATTCACCAGGCATTCTCACTTTCAAGCCATCCTTTTAAAGGTCAGCTGGTCTGGGAATAAAATACTTCAGTGTTAGGCATTTAATTTTTAAAGAGAGAGCAAAATGGTAAGGAGACCTTAAAAATTGCTCTCGACTTTGTGTGTAATCATCAGCAGGCTGGAGGTCACCACCAATCTCTCAAGATTTTCCAGCTTAGAGGAGCAGGAGGACTATTTTTGTTCCAGGAGTCAGAGAAAATTGCAGACCTGACCCCACCTCCTTCACGCTCAAAGAGGACCCACCTCTACAACAAAGCTCAATTCCATATTTAACATCAGCCTTATACAGTGGCTTGGCCACTAACAAAGAACCCATACAAAGGACAATAACTCTAGACAAATGCCTGGTCCTGAAAATCACAGCTTAATCAGAAGCAGACATATGGCCAAATGAAGCCACAAAATAAGTGTTGGTTAAACCGAGGCGGTGCTAAGCTCCAAGGAGGTATAGCATAACAATACTAATATTGATTAGATATCTACAAAGGTATAGATATTCTCTAGTTAGTCTCTCTGCATCCTACAACAGCTCTGCATGGTAAGAATTACAACCTCCCCATTGGCAATATAATGTGATGGTTAATACTATCGACTCAAGAGCCAGGCAGTTTGACCCCCACCTCTGCCTCTTATTAACTGGGTGACCTTGGGCAAGTTACTTAACCTCCCTGTACCTCTGTATCCTCAGCTGTGAAATGGGGATGATAGTAATACCAATTTCATGGGATTACTGTGAGTAAATAAGTTAATAAATGTAAAGTGTTTATGGTGCATGGTAAAACTCAGTATGTGTATGCTGCCATGTCATCATCTCCATCATTTATATGAAGAAACAGTCCAGAGAGAGTGAGTGAACTGCTCATCTAGCCAGGAAGTAGAGGATCTGGAAATGGACCTCAAGGCAAGGACTAACATTCATTGAGGATTAACTATGTTGAGAGTTCACATAATCTCCATATCCATAAAAAATTGATGAGTAGGTACCATCAGTCCCAATTTATAGTAAAAGAATTCTAGATGCATGTGATTTACTCAGAGTCTCCCAGCTTGGAAGTGAAGTAGCAGCGCTGGGGTTTGAACGCAGGTCTGCCTGATTCCCAGAGACCCTGTGGGGCCCCCTTGGGAACCCTGCCTGCAATGAGATGCCTATGGAACCTGCACACGGCAGCTCCCCAAGGGTCTGCTCTTATCCAGGTCTTTTCATTATCTCACTAATTGTCATGATAATCTCTGGCGCAAAGTACTCACAGACCCTTTAATTGCATAAGGAAATACACTCAGAAACTGACTACACTGTATCAAGGTCTCACAGCTGAAGAAGAGGGTGGAGAAGCAACAGATTCAAACCAAAGGCCTGACTTCCAAACTTGTGACCATCCCCCGGCCAAGCTCCTTGGACTACCTGAATTTGAAAACACACAAGAAATCTGCATTTCAGCTTCTGGAACACATGACAGTTTCTCACCCCAGATTGTTCTCAGCTCAGTATGAAAACATATAACAGGGTATGAATGCCTGAGTGAAAGAAAGACCTAAAGTTAAATTATTCCAGAACAGCAAGCTATTGTAAATGATTGACAATCAGTCTCAACTCTCACTAGTGACAGCCACATACAAAGTAAGGCTTCAAAAAGAGCTGGGTTCCCTTCAATTAGCAGAGCTGAAATAAAACCACTTAGAAAATTATACTATTGGGCAACTGGTGGGTTTTAAACATAATAAGAAAAATAAAGGCTAGGCCTGATGTTTACAATCAGCTGAGCAAGAAACTTCAGTCGTGCCAGGACCTGGGATCATACCGTCTCCTGGAGCTCACGCATGTTTGCCTCTCTGCCACTGCTGCAGCCCTGGATCCATTCATTCTTTCATTCCTTTAGCAAATATTTATTGGTTCCCGACCACCAAGCATGGAAGCTACAATGTGAAGCAGAACAGATCTGGCCAGTGCTTCTTGGAGCTCCCAGCCAAGCCAACAGGATGGTGATCCCTTGGATGGGTGACATCACGGGGAAAGGCAGGGTACTCAGAGGCAGAGAAGAGAGAGGGTCCAACAGAAAAGAGATTTCACACTGAGAAAAAGGATTTCAAACAGTCCTGTGAACAGCAACAAAAATGCCTTTCCAGTAGGCAGTGTGCTTGGCCATCGGGAGAAAGATAAAGGTGGCCTGGGTAGGGGCCCGGCAGCCTTGGCACGGGTGGGCCCTCCTCCTGCTGCACCCACCTGTCTGTTCCCCGGGCGTTCTGAAGTCCCAGCTCTGGAAAGCTGGAAGGGCTTTGAGTCATTCAGCACCATTCATTCAATGAACTATATCCCAGTCACACAGAGTGAAGTCAGAAAGAGAAAAGCAAACGTTGTACATTAATGCATATATGTGGAACCTAGAAAAATGGTACTGATGATCATGTTTGCAAAACAGAAATAGAGACACAGACAGATGGACACCAAGGGGGGAAAGTGGGAGGGATAAATTGGGACACCAGGGTTGATATATATACACTATTGATACTATGCATAAAATAGATAACAAATGAGACCTTCTGTATATATATCACACAGGGAACTCTCAGTGCTCCGTGGTGACCTAAATGGGAAAGAAATCCAAAAAAGAGGGGATATGTGTATATAGCTGATTCACTTCGTTGTACAGTAGAAACTAGCAACATGGTAAAGCAACTGCACTCCATTAAAAAAAACATACACATCTCAGCACGTGCGAAGGCTCAGAAGGGAACGAGAGCTGGGCACACAGGCGCCTGCGAGTGATCCCCTGAGACCAGACTGCCCAGGCCAGGGGATGGGTAAGTGGTAAAGGCTTGCACTTAATCCTGAGGCTATAGGGCGTCGGGGCGGGGGGGGGGGGGGCACTGAAGGCTGAAGACAGAGGAAGGAAACCCTCAGATTTGGGATTTGCCACATACCACTAAGGCTGATACGCAGAGGCCAGGCTCTGAGCTCTGAATGACTAATTCCAGAGCCTGTGATCTTTACCCAGCCTCATATCTGCAGCATTCCCAGAACCTGGAGGGGTCCAAACAATGAGAAATGGACAACAGGAAACAGAAAGACCTAAGTGCCTCTGGTTGAAGAACAACTTCAGGACAGACTTGCTTCTCAGATCTGGGTCCCAGTGGAGCAGAATCCAGCGAAGATTAGATTCTGGACCTGCCTCTGTCTGTAACTGGCAGTTTAGCACTGGACAAGTCAATGTCCAGCCCATCACCCCGAGCCTCAGTATCCTCATTTGTGTGATGGATAGAGGGTTAGGTAGCTAATCAAAAATGATCATGACTTTTAAAAAAAAATGATTATTACTTGCATTTAGTGAACTCTTCCTCTGAGCTTGGTGTTATATCTCAGTTCACACCTATAAGCACCCTGTGAAGAGACTCGATTATCATCATCCCTTTTCATAGCATGAAAACTGAATTTCAGAGATGTTACAAAAGTTGATATTAAGTAAGTGTAGAAGCAGGATTTGAATCCAGCTTTCAGATGCTTAACTGTGAAAGCTTTCTGTTTCAGGGCTCTCAGAAGTGTATTTCACAAGGATTTTCTGAGCACCTGGCCGAGGAGGGTATAGCGATGAGGAAGCAGAGTCTCCCAGGGCAGAAGACAGACACACATTCTCAGGCTAGGCGTCCTGAATTCCAGCCCTGGCTGTGTGATGCATTCAGTTGGCCTGTATGTAGAGAGCAGTGGGGTGGGCAGTGCAGAGGAAGGGGTAGGGGAAGGGGCTGTGACAAAACAGTCCCTCTGGGTCTCTTCCCTGTACTGTGGACTCACGCTGTGTCCATAGGATATCACAAGATACCCAGGGCTGAGATGACCAACCCCTGGCACAGCCATAACAACCCCCAGTGTGGCCTCACCCCCAGGGAACTAAACCCCCAAATGGCCAGGGCAGACTGCCCAGCGTGGTCCTTATTGGGCAGGTTCAGTCGCCATGGTCTGGGCAGAAACTTCTCCTATGGCTGTCAGAACCAGGCCATTCATGGTGGACAGAGCCTAAAGGGCAGGCTCTGCAGAGAAGTCTCCTTGTGACAGGTTGTGAGACTAGGTTAGACCTGAGGCCAAAATAAGGGAAAGATGCCCCAGGTGGCAAGCTCTGAACCCCAGGCAGCAATGCACCAGCCAATTAGGGCTAATTAGCCAACTGCGGAGCAGGGGGCAGTGGAAAGGCCAGAAAGAGGCTGCAGAAAGATCTGCCTCCAGGCCCTTGGCAGCACCTGCGTGAGCCGAGGCCTGCAGACCTGCCCCCACCCCCAGGTGACCCACCCGGCTCTGACTAATGAGCCACAGCCGGTGATGGAGGGCGTAGCCTGCAGCGAAATGCTTTCTGCCTTCTTCTAATAAACTTTTTCCTGAGATCCACGGCTGGATTCTCCCATGAATACAGCCCCAGGTGTTGGGGGAGGGAGACAGAGGCGCACAGTAACAGCTCATTTAGCAGGGAACAAATGGCTTCCTTTCAGGTCAACAAATACAACATGATGCACTCAGACAAGCGTGGGGGCCCAAGACCCGTGTCTTGTGAATCGGAAAGAGAGGCAGAGGACATGGCCACCCACGCCTTCAAGAAATCCCCTGCTTCCAGGAGGTGAAAAAAGAACACAACAACCAAAAAATGATATTTCCTTCAAACAACCCAGAAGGTAAAATGCAAAAGCATCCGTTAGAGTAAAATATTGAAATCAAGATGATTATTAATAGTAATAATAGCTCATATGTGTGTGTACACTCCCTTGTCATTCATAATTCACTTTCACATGCATCATCTCGTTGAAGCTTCACTACTACTTTATAGAGCGGGAAAGGCAAGAAGCAGAGTCCACATTTTAGAGAGAAGGATCTGGGTAGGCTGTGAGCTTAAGCCTAAGATCACACATGTCAAATGTCAATGCCAGAGTGCAAACTAAGTCTTCTTCTTCTTCTATGTATTTATTTTTAAAATTTTGGCAGTCAAAGCACTGAATCCTAACCACTCGACCAGCAAGGGAACTTCAAAATAGTCAACTTTATGCTGTGTGTATCTCATCATAATTTTTCTTTTCTTTCTCTTTTGGCCATACTGCTTGGTTTATAGGATCTCAGTTCCCGGACTAGGGATTGAACCTGGGCCAATGAAGTGAAAGCCTGAGATCCTAACCACTAGGCCACCAGGGAACTCCCCGAACCAGACCTTCTAATTCCAAAGCCACTCACTGCACTTTCCCTGTTAGGATGTCAGATCCAATCATTGCTATATTCCTCTTTATACTTTTTTGAATCATAGTATGTTAGGACTGGAAAGGTCCTTTATAATCACCAGAATGCTGGAATCCAGAGAGATTAATAATACGCCAAAGACCACACACTGGGTCCTTGGTCTGCATACTCTCCCCAGACCAATTTCTGCCTCCTCAACGTCCATTCAATCCCCAATAACAAGGACTCTTGCTACAGATGCCAGTAATAAAAATACTTTTATGTTGTCCCCTTAAAAACAGTAGATGCCTGCAACTAACGTATTTCTTTATTGACACGAGTCTTTACGTCTGATAAAGTAATAACCTTAATGTGGTGGGAGAAACGCCACAGAAGGGGAGAAGCAGGAGTGCTCCCTGTAGCAGCAGGGACTCCATAAATGTTTGCTGAATTGAATAGAGTGAAATAAGCGTGGACCCACAGGGAAAATAGAGAACGAGAAGGGATCTTGCACACACATAGATGGAAATGCATCTACTCTGTAAGAAGACGCTGTGCTGGGAGTTTGGCACAAAGCAGACATTTGCCGTATTCCAAGCTGGTTTTCGACATCAGCTTCAAGCTTCCCACTGTCTTTACATCTCATACTCGCAGAGAGAACACAGCAGGATGTATGCTTCCAGGCAATCCCTTGGAAAATGTTTGACCTTCACTGAAGTTTTGACATTGTTTTCTGCATCACCTAGGTGTCAATTTTTTTTCAGGGAAAAATTCTGGAGTCAAGAAAGGAGTATGTAAAGGAGGCAGAACTCTTAGTAAAATGCCAGTGACAGTGCAATTACTATAACCTGATGTCAGAAGGCATTGTCTCCTGCTGTCACTGAGCTCGCTCTCTAAAGGATTTTGCCTGATGGTGACTTCTGTCAATTTCTGTCTATTTTCACTCCTTCTTTCAATCCACTGGTGGTTTCAAAGTATTTGGGGAAGGTCCTGCAGGGGGTAGGAAATGTCACAGATCACCACTTAACACTTTGGTCTAGAAAGTGTTCTAGTCATCACTATTATTTGTTGAACACCTGCAATAATAACGGTTCTCTTATACTCAAAAGCATGGCTCAACTTTATTGAATATTTACTATGTGTTCAATGCTTAGCACTTCACATGCATTATTTTATTTAGCCTTCATACAACAATCCTCTGATGTTTAAGTTGCCCAAAACTAAAGAACTATGCAGTGGCAAAGTCAGATGCCAATGCCAGAGCCAGTGTTCTTTGCCGGTACCCTGCCATTCATTCTTGTATTCATTTGCACAATCACTGTGTACCAGGCATTGCGCTAGCTACTGGGATGGAGAGATAAAAGACAAGACCATGTTTTCAGGCAGCTCACAGGAACTTGAGCAGTCAGATAAACTAAAGGCCACATATGATGCGCAAAAGGTAGTAACAGAAGGGATTGCTGGGTTCTCTGGGCACATCCCAGTCTAGGAGGTGTTGAAGAGGATTCCCAGAAGAAATGATGCCTTGTTCTTGAAAGGATCAATAGAAGGCTGTCACACAAAGGAGGGCATGGAGGGCAGTTCACTCATGGTGGGCAAAGTGGGGAGCTGTCAGCACTGAGACACGGAGACATAGGAGAGCGTGGGCAAGTTCAAGGGTCTTCTAAGTAATTCACAATGGACTGCGCCCAGAGGAGACAGTCAGGTAGTGAATGAACAGGAGACTGGAGAGGAATGAGGCTGAAAAACAGGACAGAAACCAAAAAGAGGCTTTCTGCCAGCCTAAGGAGTTTGAGTTTTAGCCTGAAAGCCCAGACAGCCCCTGAGGGTTTGTATGCAAGTGTGTTCAAGGGGAACACTTACTGCAGCTTCCACTCCACTCTTCAGAGGGGAAAAGTGGGCAGCAACACTTCCATCCTCTTGCCTCAAAGGAAAGGGACTGATTTATCTTCTGCGCGAAATCAGAAGAGAACAAGCATGTGTGGCTGTAGCAGATATGGGCTCTCCCGGCACCATTCCAACTCCATATTTGCATTTCTTATCCTTCTGCAGGAGACTCAGAAGTGACTACAGGGTGCTCTAGGGACCAAGCAGGCACACTTGCACGAGGTTTGGAAGGAGGAGGACACAGATAGACAGTATCTGCCATGTGCAAGGAGAGGAGCTCTTCTGCAGCAGTTCAGACGAAGACCCTCCTATCTCCAACAACAGTGTAGTCTCCACCCTATTATGCCATGGTGTGGTTGGGTAACCATGCTGACATCCAAGCTTGGCTCTTAGGCCCCTCCTGGAATGCTAATGGCTACCCAACACCCATTAATAAATCCTTTTCTGTTTAAATTATTGCATCTGCAACTAAGAACCTAACTGACAGTATAGAATAGTTCCTTTCATTCTGTCATTCAGAGTTTTCCGACCTCAGAAGATCCTCATTCACTGCTCATCCATGAAATAAGCCAACGAGGCCACGTGTGCTCCCACAAGGAAAAGGGAAACCTGTCAATATCCAGTTGAACTTAAAAAGAAAGTTCAGGAGGCAAAACCTAAATTCTCCAGTGAAGCATTAACAGAAATAAGACACATGCCTCATCTTTTTCAACTCCAGTATTCATCTCCCATTTGGTTTTTAACTTGAAGAGAGAAAAAGCATGAGTATCTCTCAAAATCTTCCCCCACCCGGCACCAAAAAAACAATGAGCTCACATTTGTGCTTTGGAGGCAGGAAAACCAGTTAGAATCAGCCATTTGGCTGAAGCAAACACAATTCCAGAGTCAGTCTGGAGTAAGAGAAGGGATGCTTCTGTGCTAATCAGAAAAGCAATGGGAGCCCATGGGGTAGAGAAACTTCAGCAATGAGATGCAATCTGTTGATTACCAGGAAACCTGTTTTGCAAAGAGGTCATAATCTCAAGCTCTCAGCTCACTTGTATCATTTGCAGGGGGCTGATTTCCCCCTTGACACTCACAGAATCGCCCAACACACCTGCTTCCAAAGCATGTGGTCTCCACACCTGAACCTCTTAGAGCTGAAAATGAGGGATGAATAAGAAAGAGGAATATAACTAACCCTGCATGGAGTCATAAAGGACTAGATAGAACAGGAACTAAATTAAAGAAATATCAACCAGGAAGCCTAAAGCTTTCTCGTCCTTGAACCTCTCATTAGCAAGCTCAGTTTTCCCCTCCCTAAAACGAGGAGACAAAGATGGCAAGTAAAGCTGTCTTTGTTGAGTAACTAGTTCACACAACAAGGGGAGGTGGTGAACAAAACAGGTGATAATTGCACTCAAGGGCTGGCAACCCTATGAGAAAGTTGAGGGAACACAGGGAATGATGGGAATGGGTGTGGCAGAGACCAACATCCATTCTCCACATCCTCTATCACAGCACCCAGTTCTGACCCATGGCTACCCAGAATAAAGATGGTACTCTTTGGTCTTTCTTCTGTTAGAAGTGGCCCACTGACTCAGTCCTAGCCAAGGAGAGTGTAAAAAGAAATTATGGGTCCAACTTCTTGGCATGCCCTTAAAAGAAATGGGGAGGTCCTCCCAGCCATCTAGTTTGAATGAATAGGTGGTGCTGTCCCATCGTGGATGATAATAATAACAGCAATGTCGTGGGGATGGAGCAGGAGTGATAAGCTAGAAGAGCTTGGACCCTGCATGACTTCCCCACTGGGAGCTGCCCTCTGCACTCAGACTTTTAAACGACTGGGACATCTAATTCTACCATTTTAAAGACCCATTCAAGCTGCTTTATTTGGTGTTTTGGCTACCTGCTGCTGAATCGATATTCTAATTCTCTGAGATGGCATGCCAACACTTCACTTATGCAGCAACCTCACTTTTCCAGAAAACAGTTGTAAACAAAGATAAAAACAAAAAACCACCCTCAAACAGCCTAACTTATATTGTCACTGGAGACTTTATTTATAGGGATGGTACCCTGGCCAAGACTTGGTCAGTGTTTATGGACCCTTATCACATCTGGATTTCCAGTGAGCATGGTTCCTGATATAATAGCCCAGAGCCAGCAAAAGGATGGATAGAAAGGGGAAAAAATGCTTTTAGAGGCAGATAAACTGACAATACCAAGACATGAAGACACAATCTGACAGTGAGGGAAGGTATAAAAAATAGATATTAGAATTTTAAGTCCATACATCCATATGTCTAGGGCCACCCATACAAAAGGGCAAATAGTCTTGCATCTCTAAATAGCCCTTAAGAATACCAAATATATAGCTTGACACAACAGTTGATGTTCAAAATGCTATTTCTTAGTCGCAATCTATTTTACAAACCAAGAAAGTATGTAATTTATTTATAAATATTTTCTAAACATCGGTTATCTTGAAACTACACTTATTTGAAACATCTCAGTCTATGTGGTGCCATATATATAAGTTCATACAATTCAACGTTAAATGAAATACATTTGGACACCACACTTGTAAGCAGGGTTAAAACCATTCACTCTGAACCTACGTTTGTTCAGGCCTCACCCTGTATGTAATGTCTTGGAGATGAATCAGACACATCATTTCTGTCTAGTAATTCCTGGTCTAGATTTAACATAGACAAACAAAGAGATTACTATAACACTAGCTCAAACCTCTATGGAGGGAAAATCAGATACAATGTAGATGAAAAAAAGAAGATTACTGTCTGTGATCTAAAAGAAACTCTTATACAATGATAAGAAAAAGATGAACCATCCCAAGAAAAACAAGCAAAGACAATGAATTATCTTCCATCAAGAAGCAAATCCAAATGGCCAATAAATGTGAAATGATGCTCTTATTGGTAGACATCAGGAAAATACCGAGTAAGTAGCAATGAGGTCATTTGTTACTTCTCAGCTTAGCAAAAATAAAAGAGGTTGATACTATGTACTATTGACAAAGACATAGGGAAATGTTACTTTATATGAGGTTAGTGGAAATGAGAATTATTATACTTTCTTTGGAAAGATATATAGTATCACCTACTAAAACTTTAAAAAGCATACATCCTTTGACTCTTTAGTACTAGGTTGGGGAATCATAAAACTTAAAACATCAACAGATACTGACAAAAGTACAAGGATGCTTATTTCATCATTGTTTGTAAAAATCAGTGACACAAAAGTAAATGCCTATCAGGAGAGAAATGGTTGAAAAATCAGTGGCATGTTCATACCACTGAAACTTATACAGCCATTGAAAACAGTGACTTATATCAATGCCTGCTGTCTGGGGATGGGGTTGGGGATGGGGGCTGGAAGGGAACAGTTTTCCATAGTGTTTAAAGTGATAAAAGCAATATGCCAAGGAATGTATATATGATCTCATGTTTTACACTCACGATAAAAATCCCTATATTTGTATATGTGTCTGTATGAACATATATTGTAAATGTTACAGGAACTTAGAGGAAGATTTGGAAGGCAACCTCGTTGTTAGATTAGTTTGAGGGGCAAAGGAGAGTAAATAAATAACTATATTTTTTTTAAAAAGATGTCCAGGATAAAAAGTAAACAGTTTGCATAATAAGGCAGAGCAAACAAGCTTCTATCTATCTACATATGCTAGCATTTGTGTTTAAAGAGACAAATAAAAGGATGGTCGCCAAATTAGAAGCAAGAAAAACAGCTAGAATTTCAAGTGATTTTTTACCAGTTTCTAAAGCTTTTTCTATACTTTGGCATTTCTTACAATGGATTTGTTTTATTTATATGATTTGGAAAATGAATAAAGTGATAAAAGACACCCCATGTCAGTGCTGGTCAATGCTGAGTGATGTTAGCCAAGAAGCCTACATGCGGGGCATGATACCTGAACTTGACATCAAGACTCTGTTGAGTTTGGAGGATATCTGAAAAAGGAGGGTGTTCCAGGCAGGAAGAACTAGAGATGTAGAAGTAGAGTAGTACAAATAAACATGGGAACATCTACCTCATCTGAAACAGAAGATAAAGAATAAGCTAATGGATGCAGTTCCATGACCACCAAATAAAACCAAACAGAGAAGAAGTGGAAATGGCCACCATAATGTATGCACAAAAATGTGATTTGTAGAGTTAACATTAACAAATGAAAACAGCTTGGTTGCTCCAAGTGCTACAATTGACAAATATTTTGAGTTCTAAGGACTCTGTCCACAGTGACACCATGTGTTTCAGTCAGATGTAAACTTCAGTTGGGTTAACATTTTCATCTTAATCCCTCCTTCCTGTCAGTTTCCAACTTGGCTATAAATAATTGCTTGCAGAAAAAAAATATGTCACTAAAGATCTAAGCTCAAGCTACCAAAAAAATGGTCATTTTGAAGTAAGAAGCAGTCATACTTTGCATGCTAATTAAACAAGATGTCTCAAGACCTAGGGCTCAGAGCTCATTTTTTTAAAAAAAAGATTCCTATTTATTAAAAGCCTATGAATACAAATGAATTCTTTACTTAGTATTCATTCTTATTTAATTCTGCCCCCTTTGAGACAGGAACTACATGTGCTTTGCTGATAAATTGAAAGGTTGTCTGATGTTACGGGGCCCCCTGTCATCCACAATACGGCTGTTGATGCCACAAGTGTATGTACTAAAGGTACTGGGTTCTTGCACTGTCACCAACAAAGAGCCCAACTGATGGTCACTTTCTTGCTCAGGGCAACCAGGGTCACAGAGCTGCCCAAGGGAGTAATTTTCAAACTGAGAGGTACTCCCCTTGCTCTTTCACAAGATACTTCTTGTTCTCTAAGTGGAAGTTAAAATCACAAGGACCCCAACTTTCCTATTCCCATCACCATATTAGGAAGCATGGCAGATGTATTATTACTCCATTTCCAGGGAATTGAAAGACAACTTATCAGGCAACCCTTCTTATACCTGACAGTGAAACAGGAGAAAAAAACTCAAGTCCTTGAACTTAAAGCCTGTGTCTTTTTAGACAGGGATCCTCTGAACATTGGGCTGACAATGAAAAAACAAACCAAGAAAAATTTCACCATTTTAAGCTTTGCTGGATCTTAACAGCAGCAACAAGGATCAGTCAGTGGAAAAAAAAAAAGAGAGAGAGAGAGAGAGGAGAATGAAAATGAAAACAGAAGAGACCGGACACATGGGGTCCCAACCTCATCTCCACACTTATTGGCAATGAGAGTCTCAGCATCCATTTAACCCTATCGTGCCTCAGTTTCTTTCTGTAGAAATATGGTGTTGTTTTGAGAATTAACAGGATAACACATGAAAAGTGCCCATAAGCACAAGGTAGGTACACTGTAAAGATAACTGCTATGAAGGCAACAATGACAATGATGACAAAGATGGCGATGATGATAACAAAGATGATGGCAATGATTCTACTGCTAAGCAACTTCAGCATCTTAAATAGGTCCCAGAATCGTACATACTTGAGTAGCAAAGAGCACAGACTACCTGTGCCCAAATTCTGTTTCTACCACTTAGCTGCACCTCATAAAGGCTGATGAGAGTTTTGCCAAGAGAACATACCGATCATAGCAAACACCCTCTTCCAACAACACAAGAGAAGACTCTACAGATGGATATCACCAAATGGTCAATACTGAAATCAGATTGATTATATTCTTTGCAGCCAAAGATGGAGAAGCTCTATATAGGCAGCAAAAACAAGATCGGGAGCTGACTGTGGCACAGACCATGAGTTCCTTATTGCCAAATTCAGACTTAAATTGAAGAAAGTAGGGAACACCACTAGACCATTCAAGTATGACATAAATCAAATCCCTTATGATTATATAGTGGAAGTGACAAATAGATTCAAGGGATTAGATCTGATAGAGTGCCTGAAGAACTATGGATGGAGGCTCATGACATTGTACAGGAGGCAGGGATCAAGACCACCCCCAAGGAAAAGAAATGCAAAAGGCTGTCTGAGGAGGCCTTACAAATTGCTGTGCACAGAAGCAAAAGGCAAAGGAGAAAAGGAAAGATATACCCATTTGAATGCAGAGTTCCAAAGAATAGCAAGCAGAGATAAGAAAGCCTTCCTCAGTGATCAACACAAAGAAATAGAGGAAAACAATAGAATGGGAAAGTCTAGAGATCTCTTCAAGAAAATTAGAGATACCAAGGGAATATTTCATGTAAAGATGGGCACAAAAAAGGACAGAAATGGTATGGACCTGACAGAAGCAGAAGATATTCAGAAGAGGTGACAAGAATACACAGAAGAACTAAACAAACAAAAAAGATACAACAAGTTAATCCATCTTAAGTGTGTAGAGCAGCACATTGCCCATAGGAAATTTTTGCCTCTCTTTAAAAAAAGCAGTTGGAGAAAAGGATTTACAGGTTCAAGTTCTATTATGTTACCTGGTCAGGATTTTCAGTCCAAAAGAAATAGTGTGATTTAAAAAGGTGGGGGGTGGGGGGTGGGGGTACAGTCTCTAGAATCAAAAAGACTTGAGTTCAGATCCAAGTTCTGAAATACATTAGCTAGGTGAGCTAGGACAAGTTACTCAACATCTCTGATCCACAGTTTCTTCTTTATTCATTAACATCTCAGCAAATATTTTATTGATATTTATTGTACCAGGCATTGTTCTAGTTGAGGATTATAATGCCATCCCTAGGACTGCTATAACCCAGTGCCTGTCGCCTATCAGTTCAGCTCAGTTCAGTCGCTCGGTCGTGTTTGACTCTCTGCGATCTCATGGACTGCAGCACGCCAGGCTTCCCTGTCCCTAGCCAACTCCCAGAGCTTGCTCAAACTCATGTCCATAGAGTCAGTGATGCACCAATTAACAGGAGCTGTAGCCCAACTCAGACGGCAGCTGCTACCTATGCCAAGTTCTGGAGGCCTCCAGCACCAGTGGATGCCTCACTGACAAAATATCCCAAAACCAAAATTTCAAACCATCCCATTAGGTGTTGTAGCATAACTACTGAATCACAAACTATGTCCATGGTTGCTCACCAAACTCTCAAGAAAGTAACCATCCACAGTTGTGGTTCAGAAAACTTCAGACATGAAGATGAGCATTCAAAAAGGGAGTTTCTAACAGTCCCAGGAAATGTGGACCCTTCTCAGGAAGCAGCCTTACCCGCTAGATTCTTCTGTCCCATTGAGTAATGCACTAAAGGGAAAGCAGAAGTTGCCCTCTCTCTTTCTGGGATCAGCTATCACAGCTGAGAAGAGAGAATGAGCCTTGTGCCCCAGTCCTGGGTTCTTCCTGGATCGAGCGGCTCAGCCAAGTCCTGTGAACGTCTCACATGTGCCTTCCTGTCTCATCCATGAAAGGATAATGACACCTGAGAAGGTATGGGTTACGGGCTCCACAGACTCAAAAGCTCTGAGCAAATATTGGGCATACAAACCTGAGTTAGATGCTTTTCCTCTCGGTGCCCACAGGTCCACTCATGGGGTGGAGTGGAAAGAGCAGAGGCAATAAAATGAACAAGATCTGGGTTTGAATCCGGACCCCACTCCCACTTCCCTTTCTAATCTGGCCAATTTACACAACCTCTTGGAACCTCGCTTTCTCTATTAGTAAAATAAAGATTATAACACTAATCACATAAGGCTATTGTGAAGATTACTGAAGCAACTTATTTAATGTAATTTAAAAAAAACAAATTAGTATGTGTTCACTTATACCATATTTGCTGGGCATTTGCTACATAAACAACTATTCATTAAGAATTATAGCATATACATACAGATACATACTACATGATCCCTGCATGTGATCTAGCTAAGAAAATACAATGTAAGACAAAGCTCAGGAAGAAATTCAAGTATTTAATAGCATGTGCATTAAAAATCGGAGGGTATTTAGGTGGGAGTGGGGAGAATTGTCACTTTTTACACACCATGTGAATTTGTATAATTTTCGTAATCAAAATAAAAAATATAAAAATAATGAGAGCAAGATAAAATAAGAAAAAAATGTTATGAATGTTAATCATCCTCTAGAAGCTCTTGAGATGAATGTATCCATTGACCTTTGCTCACATAGCTTTGCGCCCACTACTGTGTTATATATACACCTTGAGATTGAAGAGGTGGATAAGTTACCCTCACTTGGAAGGAACTTACAATCTACTGAGAGAGAAGAACACATGGATTGTACTTCCAAGGAAGTGTGTTAAGAGTGCTGAGGGAACACGGCTTCCTGAGGGAAAAGGATCTCTGACTGGATGCCACTTTTGAGATGGATCCTGAAAGATGAGTGGACTCCAGGTAAAAAAGTAGGAGGTATTTTCCAGACAAGAAAAGAAGTCTGCACCTGCAAAGGTATGAAAACTGTGTACGGTATGCATGTGAAATAGAAGTGTAGCGTCTGTGTGTGTATGTGTGTGTGCAGGAGAGAGAAAGCGTCTGTGGTAATGCTGTGTGTGAAGGTGTAAGCTTGTTTATCAGCATGCATGTGTGTAGTGGTATGTATGTGTGTGTAGATGTGTGTGTATGAGAATGTATCTATGTATGTGTGAGGCCCACTGAGAGGGAGCAAGAAGGCCAGGCTATGAAAGGCCTTGAATTTTATGATCAGTGATTTGAATAACATGCTTTAGGCAATAGGGAAACTCTGGTGTGTTCTGATCAAATCTATCCCTAATCCTAACCCTTTAGAAAGATGATGTCACACCTGTGGAGAGGACCATACTGGAGGTCCCTCTCCAGTATGAGTTGGGAAGCGCTGAGAATACTCTGGACTAGAGTCAAGGAGGCTGGTGTGAAGACAAGTTATAATGATTTTCCCATTACTCTTGGTTCCGGGTGGCAGGTAAAAGCATTCACTACACTATCCTTTATTATTCTTCTTTCCCCCAAGGTTAAATACATTAAGAATGCACTATTTTTTAAAAAGTCAATTCTGTGGAAGACAAATCTAAAACAAAGGATGCCTCCTTTCCAAAGTCATTCCGATACCCAGCGGGTTCAAATGGAGTGCCCCAGCTTGACCTAAACAAGAAGATGCTCTTGGGGCTATAAAAGCACAAGCAAACCGACTCCCTTTGGAACTCTGACCCTCCATACTGACAACTGGAGTGTAAGCCAAGGAAAAAAGAAGAAACAGAGCTAATGGCTTTCTTTTCTAAGTCATTATCTGATGATGTCAATGCTGAGATCCAAGCTAGTCTAATGGCAATGAGTCTTTTGCAGTTTGGGGTTTTCCTTTGCATTTAAAAAAATTCATATAATACAAAACTCTGCCTCATGTGGGCCCTTCTTTCTCCTTCTCAGTCTGGAACTCCTCCTGTTTCCCTCTGCCTGTGTCTCCCTCCTCTTCCTCCCCCTCCCCGTCCTTGTCCTCCCCCTCCTCCTCCTCTCTCCCTCCTCCTTTCTTGTTCTCCATCTCTCCCCCCTCTTTCCCACTGTCTGTATTTGAAGTCTTAAGCTGTCTCTGTCTCTCTCTCTCTTACTACTGCCCCCCACCCCCCGCCTCTTCTTTACCTCTTCTCTCTCCCTTCCTTCTCCCCCCACTCTATATCCCTTCCCATTATATAAAAAAGCTTTGATTTTAGAAAAGGAGCAAGGCTTTTGCTAGCACAAGAGTCAGACCAACAAATAGGGTCACAGTAAGTTGACTAGCTGAGTCCAGCTTCAAGAAAAGACAAGGAAAAAAAAATCTTGTAAAAGAGAGCAGACTGAATGGTGGCCCTTGATTCCAACGAAGGCAGGTGGGGCATATGGGTCCCAGTTGTCCCTGGACACCAGTATCACTAGGCAGTCTTCCAGCTGCACCATTTCCATTTGCCAATAAGCCCCAGCCAGTCCCCCTCCATTCTACTGGGAGTGAGATGGCATAGCCACTGCCTTGCTGCACTGCTTAGCTACTGCTCTGGATCAGCTCAGAAAGGAAGAAAAGCCATACAATTCAGAACCAGTTACAGTTAGCACTGCAGGGGATCTCAGCGACCCCCTGTTTCACCCCAGTCTGGTTACTGGTGAAGGAAGCAGGTCCCCAGCTTGCTAAATGCCAGGGGGACCCATTATCAGAAAATACAGACCTAGGACCTGTTGCAAAAACGCCTCCACCCTGGGAACACCTCTAGGTTTTTGCCTTCTGAACAGGAAATCTACTTTCCAGGGTCCAAAGATATAAACAGAAGAAGATTAAAATAGAAACAGAATGGGGTTAAAATGCACTCAGTAAACATCAGAAATCCACTGCATCTTGCCCGCAAGAAGGATTTGAACAGTGAAGTCTGTGGGAGATGGGGCTGCAGTGGTGGACGGCTCTAGGCTCTGAGGACCTTTTTAATATGGCTGTATTGTAATACCGCAGTGCCAAACCCCGCCAGTCCTTCCCCCAAAAGCAAAAGGAAGCCTCGCTCAGCAGCAAGAACTTCCCAGCTCTGGTAACAGATTGTCTCTGTTTTACACCCGTTTAGTAACCGCTTTACTGAATGCAAGCCGGGGAAATGCGTATCCTCGGAAGGCACAGCATAGAAACCTCCCTCTGCAACGACGCGATTCCTCGGACATGAAACTAAATGCATTCATCGGAACTCAGCCTCCCAAAGCAACAGCAAAGCTACTGTGAGGCGATTTACAGGCGAGAGCCCCTCAGCGTTGAGGGGAATGGGGAAGGCAAGCAGGGGACACACCTTTACTGAGCTGTTTGAAACAGGCTGCCTACAAAGTCCTTCTAGACCGAGCTGCCAAGGGTTAATTTCCTCTGCAAAAATTGATTCTCTCTCTCTCTTTCTCTCTCTCTCTCTCTCACACACCCCTACAGCACCCGCACAACCTCCGCCACTGCCACACGTTTGAATCTCTTAAATTTTAAATTTCCAGAAATTCCCTGATCAGCCCTATCTTTTTAGAACAGCCCCTCCACCTGGGCTGGATTCCCACCTCATCAACAGTGAAAACCCAGGAAGCTGGGCATAATTATTTTTCTACAAGGTTATGCATAATTGGCCACTAACCTAATTGATTAATCATCTCATTTTTCAAGACAGCATCAAAGAGCCAAGCTGAGTGGGAAAAGAGAAACCATGCGTCTGGGTGGTACATGGGGTAAAATTACAGATAGCGGGGAAAGATACACTGCCCCAGCCAGCCTGCCTGGTTTTTGGACACGGAGGTGGCTAGAAAAGAACAGAAAACCTAGAACGCGTGCTGGGAAACTCGCAAAACCTCAGAAGGACTAAGGTGGGAGCTTCGACGCCACCCAGCCAGCCTGAGTGCAGCCGCCTCCGAAGAAGATGAAGTTGTTTCTCCCAGGTCAGAAAGGGTTAAATGGCTGAGGGCAAACCCAGCCTCGGCTGGCAAGGGGGAGCAAAAGCCTCCAGTCTCAGTGCCGGGGAGTCCGCTTGGAGCACCGTGCCCCACACCCCGGGGTTCGCCCTCTGGCTGCGGCCGCAACTTGCGCTGCGCAGGGCCCTCGCCCGCGCCTTTGCGCGCCACCCAAAACTTTGCGCACGCTGCAGCCAACGCCGCCTGCCTCACAGCCAGCCGCGCGTCACCGAGTGCCCTGGACCGCTGCCTGTGGGGCTTCGGCTTTGGACTTTCCCCCCAGCCGTTTCCGATTCCACCCAGGGGGCTCCCTCGCGGTTGCGGGAGCTCCGCACCCGCCCTGCGCAGGGCGGGCAGGCGGTGCGGGCGCTGCGTTCCAGATGACCACCTCGCCGGGCCGGGCAGCACCCCGGGGACAGATTGGTCCCCTCTGCCGCCCCTGCCCCTGCCCGCCCACCCCGAGCCTCCCACGCCTGAGCGAGCGAGCGCAACACCTTCTCCTACCTTCCCCGCCGGCCGCCGAGGACCACACTCTTCGCTCAGCCCTCTCGACTCATCCTCCGGCTGCAGCAGGAGAGGGCGAGGGGGCTCTGCTTTTGTTTCCTGGGGGTGGCAGGTCCGTTTGGGGCGCAGGAGATGCCGCGGAGCTGGGTATCCCTGACGGGGGATGCTCACTCCCAGCAGCTCTGCCGGCAGCAGTAGCGGCAGCAGTAGAGATAGTGCTGGCTCTCTGCAGGCCACATCTTTCATACCTTATACATCACTACCGCATTCCCCCGAATAGGGGAGCCCCACAGCATTTCGCCACCTAGCGCAGAAAGCAGGCGCCCGCATTAGTGTCGAGGCCAACCCGGACAGGACGTGAGCACCGCTGGAGGGAAGAAGGACCTCTACCCACTCATAAGTTCCCTCCCAGCTCTGAACACAGCGAGGCCAAAAGTTGCAGTCACTCCGCAGCCTTCACATTTTGGGGACTCTCTATTCCCCAGAGAAATCTGGACTTCAGGCCAAGTAATGACGGTTTATTAGAGGAAGTCCTCCGGGAGCTGTCGCTAGACTCTCGGCCTGCACGTGCTTTTACACAGCCTCGTCCTCGGCAGAGTCTTCACACACATGAGGTTTTGCGGCAGCAGACATGTACTGTCTTGCACGAGCAGAATCCTCAGAGAGGAAGTTCTGTCCTCCCCCAGGATCCAGTGTGTGGGCACAAGAACAGGCAGACAAGGGTTCCAGTTGCCCTTGTTGAGATCTTAAGCAAATTGCCGAATAAATGATGGAGGCTTCATTTCTTCATCTGCAAAATGGGAACCAGATTATCTGTCTCATAGAATTATTGTGAGAACCAAATGAGATAAACATCAATCTCTACACAGGTTAAGTGAGCAAATGGTAGGACTTTTTCCTACTCACAGCAAGTCTGCTCTTCCTGGGATAATAATACATCAATAACAATCCACTCATTCACTAAGAATTTATTTGTATGCTAACTGTACCAGTCTCGTCTATGGAGTGGGGTAAGACTTGCAAAAAGATAGAGAAGTAATCTTTAAGGTCTTGAATTTACTCTCTAGTATGAGGACAGAGACAATAAACAAGTATATTAGTAAAACCTGACAGTAATAACTGCTATGACACCAATTTAAAAAGATGGTGATATGTGGTAAGAAAAAGCTGGGGTAGGACATCAGTCTGGGGATTGGAAAAGGACTCTCAGAGAAAATGACCATTGGCCTGAGACCAGAAAGCATTAAAGGCAGAGGGAATAGCAAGTGCAAAGGCCCTGAGGCAGGAATGAGTTGAATGCATTTGAGGAGCAGAGGGAAACCAACTGTGGCTGAAATGTATCAAGGCCGGTGACTAGTGATATAAGATACAGAGGTTAAAGAGGGAGGCTGGTTTTATAGGAGGATGTCAGTAGGCAATTTTTTTGGAGATAGTACAACTGTGATTTTTAGGGGCTAGGAAATGATATGATTTGTGTTTGTAGAAGCTCACTCCAGCTCCTGTGCAGAGAACAACTGGAGGGAGCTTGGGTGGGGGCAGGGGAAATAATCAGAGGCTCCTGTGCAGTGCTGAATAAAAGTCCCTTTCCATTCTCTGGCCTGCACAACTACAGTGAGCCCCCCGCCTCTTCCAGTAGGTCTACAGGGCAAGAGGCCACTTGCCAGGAACCCCAGGAGCCTTAGTGTGGACTTCTCCCACCACTTTCTGAGGATCCTTTCCTTAACTGGCAAGTGTATATAATAATATATATTCTCATAAAATTATTGCAAGGATTAAATGAGATGGTAAAGGTACCTAAGCTACTAAATAACCATTAATTTCATCCTTACTGTAGTCCCCCTTTAAGTCCCCCAGAAGTTTCCCAAATGCTCCTATTGTAACCCTGTCTCCATCTGGAAGAAACGAGGGTTGATCATCTTTCTCTGGAAACTGTTCTGTCCAGGGTAACATGTTGGATCCCAGGAGATTTCATCCCAGCATCTGGGGAAAAGCCTGTAGCTAACTCTAGCTTCTGTAGTCATCTGTCATCTTCTTAAGCAACAAACAGATTTTCACTTTGTTTAGGTCTTTTTATTTATTTTTTCCTGTCTGCCATCCCCATCTAGTTTGAAGCATTCAGGACATCATCATATGAACACTCAAGGTATAAAAATAGAAGGGGAAAAAAAGGGCTGGGGGGCGGGGAAGAGCCAGAGATGGCAGGAGAGGAAAACAGGCAGTCCTTTCTCTTAGCAACAGGAGGAAAGGTTCTCAGCTAAGACACATGATCATTCTCTTACATCTGTGCAGTGCAACAGATTCCAGAGGTCTTCAGAATCCTTCCCCCATTGATACCATATGTGCCAAGTAGCTTCAGTCATATCTGACTCTTTGCTACCCTATGGACTGTAGCCCGCCAGGTCCCTCTGTCCATAGGATTCTTCAGGCAGGAGTACTGGAGTGGGTTGCGAAGGGCTCCTCCAGGGCATCTTCCCAACCCAGGGATCAAACCTATGTCTCTTATGTCTCCTGCATTGGCAGGTGGGTTCTTTACCACTGAGCCGGCAGGGAAGCCCATTGATACCATAGAAACCCAATAAGATGAAACAGGTATATTGGGATCCTGTCCCCCTCTGACAGATGAGGCAGTTTAACCCCCCCGCTAGGTGAAGTAGCAGAGCTGGCACTTGGACTCAGGTGCACTTGACTTTCTCCCTTGCCATACCTCATGCTTCAGGTGACCCAACCTAATGATCTTGCCTAACTTCTGAGATCCTGAAACATTTATCCAACTGAGAACCAGAACCATGGATCTCACAGATAGTCAGCTCTTCCCTGGTATCCAGCTCAATGCCCTGCACTCATTCCCATCTTTCTCCAAGCCAGTTTTATTTAGAAACTAGGATATTGAAGTCCAAACAGGGATCTTACATGTTAAGTGGTCCTAGAAACTGACTTAATATCTCACTATTGCTGGGTTAGAGATCAAGGAAAGAGCAAGCTCTACTGGGAGAAGATTTGGGATGCTGCATGGTTATCAGAGAAAATGTGAGATCTGACTTGAATTCCTGTTCTCTCATTTATAGTGTGGTCTTGAACAAGCGATCAACCCTTTTTAGGTTTTAATGACCTCATCGGTCAGACAGGGACAGCATCTGCATGTAGACTGAAGAAGATTCTCTAAGGGTGAAACTCACATATTAGTATCCTTTTCTTCTCTACCCCTCTGTCCTCACTGCCATTGGTGTGCCAGTTCACAACTGACTTGGCAGGGAGGGTAAAACTGTGGCATTTGTCAATTTCCTCGATGAAAATATCCTCACCGTGGCTGTCGTCAAGTTACCAATACAATGTCACTGAGTGTGGAGTTGGGAGGGGGTATACATACACTCCATGGCATAGCTCTCATGAGCCTATCCAGCTGGACCTGGCACACCACTATCCACCACACCGAAAAACCAGCCCTGAACAGGTGGGCACACCTTCCAGCTCACCTTTATTCTACTCACCTCCTGTGATAGTCACAGGAATTCTGAAAGGAAAATGCCATCACTGTCCCTGATAGAAGGGGAAAACGAGACTGGGAGGGACTGAGTGATCTGCCTTAAGTCAGGTCGCTAGAAAGTAAAGAAGGCAGGATGCAAGCCTGGGACTTGTGTGACTCCAAATCCAGGGACCCTTCCACCTCTGTCTCATTCATTGCCCATGAGATCACTGCATAAACCCTGCCCGTGTCTTTCTCTCTGAGTGCCAAGATCCCAGGGCCTGAGCCTCTTTTTCAATCTGACAGGCAGGAATAGTCATCCCAGCCCTGCCTTCTTCACAGATGCTCCGAGAATCTAATGAGATAATGCAGATGAAAGGACTTTGCAGAGCACAAGGCACCCTATGAAGATGAAAGTATGAATATTACAGTTAGTGGCTGAAGGAAAAATGGGGAGCAACAGATCCCAGGCCCTGGGGGGTACCTATCAACCACACGGGAGGCAAGACCACCCTGAACACCCTCACATCAGATCTACACTCAAAGGGAAACATGAGACAAGATACACATTTAGTCCCCTGTTAAACACTTATTGGTAGAAAGACAATTGGGGTATGAAGCCAGAACAATGTAACTATAATTACAAGCAAAGACAGAATTGTTTCAAAAGGCTTGCTGTTTTTCCTCCTCACTGTCTACAGAAATGTGGTCATTCCTTACTCTCATGCTGCCCTCTGCCCCACTCACCTCTGTCTGAGAGGAGGTCAAGATCACTAGTTTAAAGCACAGGGAATTTATTGGCTGGTGTCACTTGGCAATCCAGGGTGAAGCCAGACCAGAGTCTTCATTGATTCCAATGATGTCATCATGTCTGTGATCTCTCTCCCTCCCTCTCTGTTTCTGTTTCTCTCCCTCTCTCTCCCTACCTCCCTCCCTCCCTCCCTCCGTCTCCCTTTCACCCCCTTCTCCCCGCCTCCTTCGCTTGCTTTCCTCTATCTCTTGCCCTTCCTGCATCCTCTCCCCTGCAGAGAGCTTCTCACCGGCATGGAGAGTGCAGGATGGGGATGTGGTTAACAAAAGCTCTACACTTGTATCCTCTCAAGACAGAGAGATTCTCTCCCCCTTTGAAACATATGAATCCTACCATATTACACAAAGAAATACAGAACACTTCTCCCTGTCCCAGACAGGGAGATATGCTTATCTAACCTCTGGACAAGGATAAAGGGATACCATGATTGGCTAACCCTGACACAGACCCAATCCTGTAGCCAGGTGCCATGGACTGGAGGAGAGGAAGTCCCCCTATAGCAAGATCCTGTGACCCCCAAAGGGAAAGAGTACCAGGGAGACAAAATTGAAGCCATCCACTGTGGTGACAGAGCCAAATTCAGATCCTGGCTTCCCCAAATCTTAACCCTTTCTGTGGTCCTACTCGGATTCCAAGCTTGGAGCACAGCAGCATTAGAAACCTGAGAGGGCCAGTGGGTTGCATCTAAAATGGTAGATTTATGAGTCAATGACTAACATATTCCTCAGTACAGACGGAACACATTTTAGGCACTCAGTTAATGTTGAGTGGTCTCCCCTGATGGCTCAGACAGTAAAGCATCTGCCTGGAATGCAGGAGACCCAGGTTTGATCCCTGAGTGAGGAAGATCCCCTGGAGAAGGGGCTACCCTTCTCCAGTATTCTTGCCTGAAGAATCCCATGAACTGAGTTTGGTAGGCTGGAGTCCATGGGGTCACAAAGAGTCAGACACAACTGAGTGACTAACAGCTCCTAATGTTTACTGAGTGAATGACAGTCCCAGTTGATTGGCAGGAGATGAAAGGATTCTTTATCAGATAAAAGAAGTCTTTATCAGAGATCAGTGAAAAAGAAAAGTCAGTTGGTTCCTGATGGAGGCCATGAGTACAGATAGTGCCGATATCTACTACGAATTTGCTGACCCTGCCTTGTAAAACTACAGCCCAGCTTGGTAGGATTGGAAGGATTATCACTCCACAACCTGGAGAATCCTTTGGTAGGGTCACTGCTTAATATCAAGTATCAAATATTCCTTGGAATACTGCATTCTCAACCCTTCAGGAGAACAGCATATAGGGGAGGGGAGGAGGGGAGGAGAGGAGGGGAGGCGAGGGGAGGGGAGGGGGGAAGGGAGAGATTGCCAAATTGGGAGTCAAAAGACAAGAGAAGTTCTCATTCAGCTTTTGCTGCTAACTAGCTCAGTGATCTTAGAAAGAGTATCTGGGCCTCTGGGTGGTTTTTTTTTTTTTTTAAGTTTATTTTATTGAAGCATAGTTGATTTACAAAGTTGTGTCAATTTCTACTGTGCAGCCAAGTGATTCATATCCTTTTTCACATTCTTTTCCATTATGCTTTATCACAGGATACTGAATATAGTTCCCTGTGCTATATGGTAGGAGCTTGTTGTTTATCCATTCTCTCTATATTAGTTTGCATCTGCTAATCTCTGAGCCTCTGTTTTACACTCAACTATGTTCATCAAACGCCTATCTCCACTTTCCTTTAGTTCCCACTGTAAGTCTGGGAGGTAGGAATTATGTCCATTTGTCCAAAAAGGGAAACTGAGCCCCAAAGAGAGGGAACTAATGTGTCTGAGCTCCCCTGTACTGAGGTCACGTGGCCAGGATTTGACCCTGGGAATTCTTGGCCCCACAGATGCTGCTCTTCCCCCTGCCTCACTGCTGTTCCCCAGGGCCTTTGGTCACAAAGCTCATCTCTGGTTTCCGAAAAGAAAGTGTCCCTTCTGACTCGGCCCTTATCCTAGGGAGAGAGGGGCCTGAGAGCCACAGGCTGCCTTTTCGAGAGCGTGTATTTTTCTCCCTCTTCAGTGGTGGTTTAAGAGAATACTCCTCACTGTCACTGGCATTGTCACCAAAGAATCTATGGGTGCACGGTTGCCAGGGTGATCAGTGACTGCAGTGAGGAAGGACTCTGCAGGAAAGGCTCTGAGAAAGCTCCGTGGAGCTCTAGAATGGCATGAGCCTCCCTCACAGCTGCAAACCACCCCTGTCCAGTCTCGTGCATCATCCCCTCACTCTCCAAGGGTTTGACTAGTAGAGGGTGCAGTGCTCTTAAAGGCTGCTGGCAGGTTTAAGGAAAGAGCAAGTAAGATGAAGAGGAGAAAAGGTGGGCTTTTTAGAGACTTAATGGGCTCCCCTGGTGACTCTGATGGTAAAGAGTCCACCTGAAAGGCAGGAGACCTGGGTTCAATCCCTGGGTTGGGAAGATCCCCTGGAGAAGGGAAAGGCTTACCCACTCCAGTATTCTGAAGAATTCCATGGACAGAGGAGCCTGGCAGGCTAGCGTCCATGGGGTCGCAAAGAGGTAGGACACGACTGAGTGACTAACACACACACTCACGTTAGAGACTTAACAAGTGTTGAGTGGTGGAGATGCACTCAGAATGTGCTCAGATGGTAATCAGAGGCGTGTGTTACACTGCCAGCTTATGACACACCTTCTGTGTGTGCTGGCTCACAGAACCCGCTCCCTCCTCTCCACAGTATGCTAGCTTAGCATTATATTTACACTGTCCCTCTGCTGGAGTCTCCTATCAGTCTCTGAGCACCTTGAGGCCGTGGGCTTTGTATTGTTCATCTTGGCCTCCCCAGAATCCATAGACTGGGCTGGGAAACATTTAATGAATGAATAAATGTGCTGTGTAAATGCGTGAACAAGCACCTATCCAGGCCTTTTGACCCTCAGTCCACCAAAGTGATCTCCCCCACCTTTCTGAACTCCTATAAAAATTATTGCCTGGCATTTGACATTCATAGGCAAACTTGCGCCATCTCTTGAGTTGTTGTATTGAGCTATAATTTGAACATTTTATTGTTATTAAACATTTCACATGGGGATTTATGTCTTGTTTTCACAACCATTCTGTGAGCTCATTCATTCATGCAGTAAGTACTCATTGAATTATGCACCAAGCATTGTCACATGGGTTGCCTCATTTAATTCTCCCCCTTCTCTGGTTGTTCTTATTCAGACCCTACTCTGTGTCACAGGCACTGTGCTCAGTATAGTGTATCATTTGTCCTCAAAGAACAAAAATTCAAGTGCCTTGAAGGGCTGCATTAGTCAGCCTGATGAGGGAAGCAGTTGATTGCTTAGAGGGAGGGAGTGTGTTTACACAGGGCACCTGTACATGACGGGGCAGCTTGTACACCTGAGAAGGGCCCCGCTGAGTGGGTGAGAATGGGCTGAAATGCAGTCTGCTCTGTGCTCACCAAACCTTGCACCGGGGCACAGAGCAAGGTCTAGCTACAGGTAGGAACAACTTTTCTTTCACTGGATGGTCCTTCAGCCAACCAAGAACTACTTTTTTCTAACATGCATAAGGGCATTGCATGTGCTAAGGGTGAGGGGGTGTATTATTTACAATGTGTGTTGGGGACAGGTAGGAAATCAACTTTAGGGTGCACACCCACCCTATCCCCGGAGGCATTAAAATTCAAAGAAGTAGATTGTTCTACAAACAAAATACTTCTGTAAAACATATTCTACTTGGAGCCACCCCTAGTTTCTAACAGATTCCTGAAAGAACCCTACAAAATAGACATCAGCCATCCAATTTGGACCTCTGGGACAACTTAAATCTCAGAGAGCCAGAGTGACATCTCTGAGGTTACAGTTTAGGATGCGAGTGTCAGACAGGTAAAGTAGTGCTAGAGCTAGAACTGGAACTCAGCATCTGGAAAGCAGCAGGTTCTGGACACCCTCCTCTTGATCACTAGGTTTCTGTAGGGACTCCAAGCATCCAATGGGGCGCTTAGGGAAAGCCTGGTAAGTTTGGCAGATTTGGATTTTAAGTGTGTGCTGTTGTCATAGAGAACCCCTCCAACAACAGCCCTCCCTGGCACCATCCCCACCCCCCATCACCACCATGGGGGCATACAAAGATAACACAAATGTTCCCCGGGACAGGCTCCTGTGTGCACCCCTGTCCTGGCGTTGCCTTTCGGGTCTTTCTGCACCCCAGGAGGAGCCTGAGAACCCGCGCAGGAGCGGCTGTGTCTGTCAGCCTCACAGGCAGTGATGAGTTGCTGCAGACAACAGACATGCCGGGGGCACCGAGGACCCATTCTGTTTACTTCGCCTCCCTACTGCTCAGTTGCTCAGCCCAATCTGTTTCAGGAGTCAGTGAAAAGAGTGAAAAAGAAAATCCTTTAAACCAACTGGCCGAGATACTTTGCAGGTCTAGCTGGGGGCTTCCTAGCAAAATGAACAGTCTGTGGTTTCCAAGGCTCCCAACTAAATAAGCGTTCTGCTGCCGGCTCTGCTATTAAATCTTTGTGTGGCCTTGGACTAGGCACCTGCCCTTTCTGGGCTCAGGTTCTTCTTTGTAAACACAGGGCATTGGACTGGATGGGGCTGGAGGCTCCTGGGAGTCCCATGGGTGATGGTTTAATGACACTTGGCAAAACTGAACATGGGGAGAATACTAGGTATTAAAGGGCAACTGGCTGCCTGATGGAGAAGAAGATTTGGTAGTTAGATGAGGAGCCCATCCCTCAAACATTGTCAGCACGGATGATATTAATTAAATACCTTGTTTGGTACCCTTATAGAGCCAAAGATGAATGCTGGTTAGTAGGTGTTGGAGGGGTCTATGAAAAAGGATTATGCCCTTAAGGATCTGACCCTATTGAGAAGCAGCAGTGTCCTGTGTTAACAAGATAAAAGGGCCTTTGAAATCAAAGCGCCCTAGGTTCAATTCCTGGTTCTGGGGAATTCCCTGGCAGGCCAGTGGTTAGGACTCCATACTTCCACTGCAGGGGGGGCATCGGGTTCAATCCCTTGTCAGGGAACTAACATCCTGCAAACCCTACAGTGAGTCCAAATAAAAAATGAATAAATAAATAAATTTTAGAAGAGAAAATTAAAAAATAAATTCCTGGTTCTACCCCAAACAATAGATAATTATTGAATGAATGAGTTCACTGTGTGTCCTTGAACAAATCACAACTTCTCTGAGCAGTGGTTTCCCTCCATTGTTAAATGGCACAATAATAATGCCAATTTTACAGGGTTGTAAAATTAAATAAATGATATAATTAGCTCCCAGTAAGTAATCAAAAACACTAGTTTTCTTTCCCTTTTCTCTTTCCTTGAAGAGGCACAATGTAAAACTGCAAAAAGCTTAAATAGACTAGCACAGAGACAAAGGATCTAGAGATGCAGCAATGTGTGTGCATATACCTTCCTGTGATTTGATGGGTTGGGAGAGAGGGCAGGATTTCACGGTAAGCTCCTTGCTGAGATTCTCCAAGACATGCTTAGAAGTCCAGAACCTTCTGCCTATCTTTCCATGACCTTCCTCCCTGTGCTCAGGTCTGTCAACATCCTACCCATCACTTGGGGCTTAGGTCAGAAGCCACTTCCTCTTTAAAGACCCCTGTGAAACTTGAGCTATCTGTAACCTCTTCTTCTCTGGACTCCACCAGCCCCTCCTGTGTGCCTCCATCCTGTTGGAGCTTGTGTTATAGCTATTTGCCTCTTATATCCCCAGTAGACAAGGAGCTCCTGCAGGTTAGAAAGCAGGTGGGTCTTACTTATTCCCACTACATCTCAGAAAGATGTAGGCCTGGCACAGGTACCCAGCCAATGTGTGTGGAATAATGGACCAGTCTCCCGAAGAGGAAAATAGAGAAAGGATGGGAGAAGATCCATGACTTTGAAAGATTTTTTCCAAACCTAATTTAAGATTCCTAATTTTCTGTCTGGGTTTCCCAGATGGCACTAGTTTCAAAGAACCTTCCTGTCAAGGCAGGAGACATAAGAGACCTAGGTTCAATCCCTGGGTTGGGAAGATCCCCTGGAGGAGGGCAGGGCAATCCACTCCAGTATTCCTGCCTGGAGAATCCCATGGACAGAGGTGACTGGTGGACTACAGTCCATAGGGTCAAAAAGAGTAGGATGTGCTGAAGTGACTTAGCATACATGCGATTTTCTGTCCAAACCACAAAAAAATATTTGTGAGATACAGCTTTTGTCTATGAATGATCTTGTTAGAAGCAAGGTCAGCCCAGGTGAAGTGGTAAAGAACTGGCCCGCCAACAGGAGACACAGTTTCAATCCCTGGATTGGGAAGATTTCCTGGAGAGGAAAATGGCAACCCACTCCAGTATTCTTGTCTGGGAAATCCCATGGACAGAGGAACCTTGCAGGCTGCAGTCCAGGGGGTTGCAAAGGAGTTGGACATAACTTAGCGAACAAACAAGAATAAAACGATCATTATAGATAATACCTTCTAAGATAACACCTTATGACCACCCTATGAAGATCCAGAAAATCCTCTAAGCACATATATATATACCCCCCTTTAATCTTCACAATGACCTTATGAGTTATGGACTATTTGGAAACCCATTTTGCAGGTGAGGAAACTGAAGCCCAGAGACTTCAGTAACATGCCCTCAGTTTAGCAGTACGGGAGCTGGATGTGAACCCAGAAAGTCTTACTCTAGAATCTACATGGCACTCTCTAAATACAGCAGAAAACTTGCCTAAAATCTGTGGTTGTTACCTCTGGAAACTCCGGCACTCACTAATCATCACTGGGCTCTAATCCCCATCAGAAGGTGGCATCAGAACTACTCTTCACATCTTCATGGGCCCTTCACCCAAGTAAAGCATCAGCTGAAGGTACCAGCTCCAAGGAAAGACTAGGAAGGAGACTAGAACTATGGCTGGTCTGCCTAGAGAGGGCGCTGGGCCTCTTTCCTGCTTCTTTCTGGTGATCCTGTTGGCCTCCCAGAGCAGAGAGACACTGGCTGGATGCTCCCACTGCCAGCCACTGGATTGATAATGATGCATCAGACACATGATGCAAGCGGTCCATATCATCACTCTCCTCATCACTGTCCTTACTACCTAATCGTAAGCCTTATGTAATGGGCCCTTTGTGAGCTGGCCACTGTCTCCCTTCCCAACCCCATTTCTGGCCACTCTCCAGGCAGCACCCTCAGTCCAGCCAAACCAAACCCCAGATCCTCGAAACAGCCTACTGTCTCAGGCCTTGTACTAATGTGTATGCTGTTTGTCTAGTCCTTCATATTCTCCCCTTCATTGTCCCACTGATTTTCAGGCATTTTCTCTTGAGGTTTCTTTGAGGCCCAACCCCTGCCCCATCCCATCCCACACCCTAATCTGTGTTCCCTTATCTGTGATGACACAGTGTTGTCGTTATCCCTTTGTTCCTCTTACTTCCTGGAGGATCTATAAGACCCTGAGGGCAGAGTTTTCTTTTATCTCACTATTCCCCAAACCTGGGATAAGGGTGTTCAGTAAATGTTGACACAAAAATTAAAAAATGATGCAAAACTCAATGTATGCAGTACTTGATATTTTTCTCAGGCATAGAAGGAAGCAGGATAGAGATTTTGAATACTTGTAATCTTGTATCAGAAATAAAGTTTTGACCAAATTCAAAGCTAAGAAACAAGAAAGTAGGGGCTGAAACTCCTGTGTCTTTGAGTGCATCTTGGAATGCCCCAAAGTAGCACTCCTGCCATGTGTAGATTTTAAACAAGCTGAGAAATAAATAATTGTAATGATGGAGACCAGAGTGTCAACTGTATTGCTACTAGAGGACGTGACTTTGGGTGTCTTAACCTACGCGGCTTGCAAATATTGGGTTGGCCAAAACATTAGTTTGGGTTTTTCCGTAACATGATATGGAAAAATTGAACAAACTTTTCGGCCAACATAATATTTAACTCCCAAACTGGCAAACATATCCACCCAGTCCAAGGCACAGCTAAACTGTCGTACCTGGGATGCCTACCCAGATAAGACCCAAAAGATGAGTGAACAAAAGGGAATCAATGTACTCTGCCAACAAACCCTTTCCTGAAACAGAGCAGGAAGATGGATGTACACTGAGCATGCCTAGTTATTGTTCCCAAATTCACACTCAGAAAAATTATTTTAATTCTCCGAGGGAAGGGCAAGTAAAGGCCAGAAGCATGCAAAGAGAAAATCCCTCCTCTTAGAAAACAGGAGTAGGGAAAAAATACTTATCTGATTCTAACAACTCAGAAGATAAGCTTTCAAAGCCAATCTGAAGAAAAGTTCAATTCCCTAGAAATCCTCTAGATGAAATTTACCAAGCCTATCCACACACTCATAACTTTTCCCCAAATACTGAGTTTCAGATCCCAAGGAACATTTGAGCAATGCCTAAATGGTCTTTTGGGTCTACCCATAGCTCTATAGTTAGGTCTGGGCTTAAGCAATCACTGTAGCAGTTATCAATCTGTAGAGGTAATTAAAGATACAGGGAGTGATACGACTCCCTAGAGAATGGGTAGAGTAAGAATGGAATAGAGTCTCAAACTCATTCTCCTAAAACACCATCAGTTAAGGGAAAGGAAAAGTGAAAGAGCTTGAAAAAGTCACTGAGGACTGGCTGGGGATGTAGGAGGAAAAGGACTGACCTTGTCAACAAAGGAATGGGTGGTGTAAAGACCTGGGAGTGGTCATCTGTGCCACATGCTGCTGTGGGATCAGACTTGAAGTAAGAATTAAAAAAAGACCATTGCATTTGAAGTGTGCGGGTCAACAAGGAGTCCTTTCTGTGAAGGGATAAGAGAAGAACCCAGAGGATGATCAGGAAATGAGTGATACTTGCAGATAACTGCCAAAAAGTGTGGCAGGGAGGGAGGATGGTCAGTGGCTGGACTAGGTGGAGGGAGAAATTTTTTCTTCTATTTGAAATATAAAGATATTTAAGCCTGCTGGTGGGAAGAAGGAGCCAGGGGAGAAGAGAAAGATGATAGAGGTGGTACGTGGTGGAGGCAGGAAGATGAGATATAGAGGACAAGTGGAGAGTTTAAAGAACATGGATTTAGAATCAGGCAGGCAAATTCAAATCTGCTCACTAGGCCAAGTTATTTAGAATTCTATTCCCTGCCCAAACTCAGTTTCCCCATCTGCAAACTGGGTATAATAAATAAAAAATATATATCTTCTTAAAGTAGTCAGTAGGACTGTAAACAAATATTTGATCTTCTCATTCTGGGCACATGGTAAGATCACACTTCCTCATCCCAATTCACCTTTGGCAAGCACATCTAACTTACTTTATCCAATTAAGTGTGGACAGAAGGGATGTATGTCACTTCCAGGGGGTAGATTTGGGAGCCAGTGTGTGTTTCACCTCATTCTATTTTTCCTCTGTCATAATAACCTCAGTGTTCACAGTGACTGCACTACTCTATCACACTCAATCTCAGAGTCAAAACAAATAAAACATTGAGAAGAGTCACTAAACAACCTGTGATAGACTCACAGCATGAACAAGAAATAGGCTTTTGTGATATTAAGCCTTCTTGATTTTTGGTGAGCTTGTTACTGAAGCATCACCTAACCTATCCTTACTGATATTTTATAGTATCTTGTAAAATTGCTGTTGAGAGTTACAAAAGAAAATGTGAAATATGGCACAGAATAAGATAACAGGGAAAACAGAAACTGTTTAATAAATGATTCTCATCCCTTGTTGGGAACTGTAAACAGTAGTCATATGTGGATGTGAGAGTTGGGTCATATAGAAGGCAGAGTGCCGAAGAATTGATGATTTTAAACTGTGGTGCTGGAGAAGACTCTTGAGAATCCCTTGGACAGCAAAATCAAACCAGTCAATCCTAAAGGAAATCAACCCTGAATATTCATTGGAAGGACCAATGCTGAAGCTGAAGCTCCAATAGTTAAGCCACCTGATGTGAGGAGCTGACTCATTGGAAAAGACCCTAGTGTTGGGAAAGACTGAGGGCAAGAGGAGAAGGTGGTGACAAAGGATGAGATAGTTGGATGCATCACCCATTCAATGGACATGAACTTGGGCAAACTCCTGGAGATTGTGAGGGACAGGGAAGCCTGGCATGCTGCAGTCCATGGGGTCGCAAGGAGTTGGACATGATGGAGCGACTAAACTGAACTGAACTGGCAACTTAACAACAACAACAAAGATAGTGCCACTCACTGGATAAAACATATATGAAGTTGTTAATAGGATGTAAACATTGTTTCAGTAGTAATGATGATAGATAACGTTTGTTGAACAATTGCTACAAACCAGATTCTGGATAGAAAATTGTATTTGCTTTTGTTTGTCTCTTTCCCCTGTCACTTTTTTTCTCCCTCTGCTGATCATTTCTGGTGATCCTTTTCAATCAACTAGATACTGTACAGCTTAACTCTCAGTGCAGAAAGGGACCTCAGAAATCATCCAGTGTACTCTACCCAGTATCAGGACTTCGTTCACAATCTCCCTGGTGTGTAGGCACCCAGATTTTGCTCAATCACTCTCTGTGACAGGTTGCTTGCTACCTCATGTGGCAGCTGCTGGACCACTAGGTATAATACATCGGGGCCCATGTTTGCCTTGTCTACTTTGGAATCTCCAGCAGCAACATAGTAGAAGGTCCATAAATATGTATTAAAGGAATAAATGCCATATGGACAAATTTTGGCTTCCTTGTCTATAAAATGGTGATATTAATATTGATCTGGGAAATTTTTTAATGAGATAATATGTGAGTGAACCTGGTGTGAAAGTGTGTTAGTTACTTAGTTGGGTCTGACTCTTTGAGACCCCCATGGACTGTAGCTCACCAGGCTCCTCTGTCCATAGAATTCTCCAGGCAAAAATACTGGAGTGGATTGCCATTCCCTTTTCCAGGGGATCTTCCTGACCCAGGGATCGAACCCAGGTTTCCCACACTGTGGGCATATTCTTTACCATCTGAGCCATCTGGACCTTGTAGAAACTCTGTTAGTATTGGTTATATTCCTTATCTCATTTCTCCTTCTTAAACAGAGCCAAAAATAGACTAATGCTACAATACAATTTGAGCCATTGACTGATCTTTCAACTAATTTTCAACAGCCAAACATGAGCAATTCCCAGAACAAAGGCATGAGATATATGATATGCACTTAAAATCACAGACTTGAAGATTTGAGGAAAAACATAGTCCAGTGATGAGGAATTCAGGCTCTGAAGTCTGATAGCTTTGGATGCAAATCCACTCTGTGGATTGTCTGACCTTACAAGTTTCTTATCTCTGCCAGCAGCCATCAACCTTCTTATCTTTAAATGAGAATATCTCGGGGTTGTTGTAAGGTCTAAAGAAGAAAATTGATGTAAAGTGCTTAGCCCTGGGCTAGAACATAGCAAATACTTATTCAATATAAGATATTAGTGCTATTAGTTTACGGTATTAAGAGCCCTTAAAGGTCATCTAGTCTAACCCCCAATCAATTCACAACTGCTAGGTAATTAGATCCTGTCAGTGAGGTGTTGACTTTCATCACCTCACTTCCATAAATAGATATAATCTGTCACCTTGAACTATCTTGATGTATTAGGATAACACTAGCTGCTGTAACAAAGAAATCTAAAGTGTATCTGGCTCAGATTTTATGGGAGTTTATTTCTTATTCAAGTTCTAAATTGGTTTTCCTAATCTGAAGGAGATAAGTCCTGGGTGTTCATTGGAAGGACTGATGCTGAAGTTGAAACTCCAATACTTTGGCCACCTCATGTGAAGAGTTGACTCATTGGAAAAGACCCTGATGCTGGGAGGGATTGGGGGCAGGAGGAGAAGGGGACGACAGAGGATTAGATGGCTGGATGGCATCACCGACTCAATGGGCATGAGTTTGAGTAAACTCCAGGAGTTTGTGATGGACAGGGAGGCCTGGCGTGCTGCAATTCATGGGGTCACAAAGAGCTGGACACAACTGAGTGACTGAACTGAACTGAACTGAATTCATGGGTGGCTTTCCTTCAAGTGGTAAGTTGGGTATATAGTTTACCTCTATCTTCAACACCTAGCTTCCTAGGACAGTCAAGCTTGTTTACATTAAGCCATTAGAAGAAGAAACCATATATGCTTGCTAATTCTCTTGGAAGCAGAATCATATTTCTTCTCACATTCCATTGGTAAGACTAATCACACGGTACCTCCTAGATGCAGGGTTGTCATGCTCAGCCACTCAGTCATGTCTGACATTTGTGACCTCATGGATTGTAGTCCCCCAGGCTCCTCTGTCCATGGGGGTTCCCCTGCAAGAATCCTGGAGTGGGTTGCCATTTCCTCCTCCACGGGATCTTCCTGACCAAGGTATTGAACCCATGTGCCCTGCAGCTCCTGCATTGGCAGGTGATTTCTTTGTCACTGGGCTACCTGAAAAACCCAAACATAAATGCAGGGGGCACTGGCAAATATAACTGCTACCTGGCTTGCTAGCTATCTCCTAGTGGCCACGCTATGCCACTTCTAGGCTCATGCATTTTGACGGTCCGCTTACTACATCTTTCATAATTGATAAACCTACTGTCATCTGTATTTTCTTTGATGTGATTTGCAGTCCTAGGAGAAAGGTTTTAATTTAAACATGGGCAGCCCTAAGGTATTATATACCATGTGGCAAAACTCATAAAAATTTCAAATGAATTTTATGATGGAGGCAAAAAGTAGAATGTAAAATGTGTTGGAAACTTAAAGGAGAGAGTGATAGAAAAAAAAGAAAGTTAGAACTGAGCAGAGTTAACAGAAGGTGCTTCATACATGTATGCGTGTGCATATGCTCAGTCTGTTCAGCTGTGAATGACTCTTTGAGACTCTATGGACCATAGTCCATAGGCTGGGGTCCTCTGTCCATGGGATTCTCCAGGCAAGAATATTGGAGACGGATGTCATGCCCGCCTCCAGGGGATCTTCCTGACCCAGGGATCAAACTTGCATCTCCTTTGTCCCTGCATTGGCAGGCAGGTTCTTTACCACTAGCACCACCTGGCAAGTCCACTTTACACACAGAGTATATCATAAAATCCTCAAGAGAACTCTACAGCTACCAACTCCCCCATTCAAGGAAACTGAGGCTCAAAGAGGTGGCATGCTTATTCAAGGTCACATAATATGAAACTATAGAGCTCAGACTCCAACCTAAATTGGTCTAACTATAAAGTCAAGGTTCTCTCTTTCTCCAGACATGAATGTAAGAGGAGCCTCTCAGCTTAACTATCTGTCCTCCCCATTGCCCTGATCTCTTCCCCTTGATGAGGAAAGTTGAGGAAACTTTCATCAATTCCTTCTCTTCCAGGGAGAGAAATTTACAAGTGGTTTTAGTTCTCACTTCCACCGGCATTGCACTGTATATCTCACTCATAGGTTGAAGTATAAGCATGTCTATTGCTTGTCTACTTTTATTGATTGCTCTAAACAAAACCATTTTTTCTGTATTGTACAAGGGATATTTAAAATTTTTCCTTTACAGTGAAATCTATGAATATTCCATTTAAAATAGTCCAACATCTACTTCCTTTCAATCAAATCCCATCCACATCTTGCCAGCAGTGCCCTTGCCTTTCTGAAAGGAAAAGAAAGGCATAGGATCAGAATTATTGGAACTGGAGTATGAAATTCCACACTGGGTTTGGCTTTGCCTCCTCAATCTAGTATGAGATCTTAGTTTTGATGGATAATAAAAATATTAGCTTCATTTGATCTAGGTGACTTCCTCCTAAATGATTCATGTTTGTCTAATAACTTGTATCCACCCCTCTCATCCAGGAAGCACCCATGAGCCACAAAGAGCCAACTACTGAATTTGACAGTGACAGATGCTTGTTTTTGATCACTCAAATTTATAGGAATCTCTTTTTGGCTCTACACACACACACACACACACACACACACACACACCAGAAAATCTGGTATAATTCATGGGGAACATTAATTAGTGAGTATCAAATATGAGCTTGACAGGGCTATGATTTAAATACAAAAAATTTTGATTCAATATTTGAGCTCCACACTAGTCCGATGCTGTTGTATCCATCTGAACAAATACAGCCTGGCATCCTACCTTCTCCACAGCTGTTTGACTCTCTCCCTGTAGGCTGGTAGGTATGATGGGACCTCTTCTGTGAGAGAGAAGGGTAAGAAAGGATTCTATCCACTACTCAGCAAGGGGAAGACAGCTGGGGCTAAGAAGGGGATCCTCTGCCCTTCCCATTGCTACCAAGAACTGTGGTTCCATGAGCAGAACAGGTTCACCCAGTCAACTGGGTGTCCTATGGAAGTTTTCCTTCAGGATCTGACATATTAACTGTGGCACAATCATCACTTTTTATTTTAACCCTGCTGAGCCTCATTTTCCTCATCCATGAAAGAGATAATACCTACCCCTCACAAAGTTGTCGTGTATTTATAAGCATTTACATGCTTAGGATGATCACTTATGCCAGACTCTAATCTTGATACAATTTCTCATCCATTCCTCATAAGAATCCTATGAATCTATGGATGAGAAGGGAAAGAGAGGAGCAAAGGATTAGGGGATTTGCACAGGGTACCCAACTAGCAAGTGATGGAGTAAGGATTCAAGCAGAAGTCATACTTCACCCCAATCCTGCCATTTCTCTTTTGGCTTTAAATGGACACTATTTGCTTTAAATCAACTTAAGGGAATTTGTTAGAATAGCATTTGGTCTGACTGGGTAGAGATTCTCAACATCAGCAGAGTCTTTCTTTGCTCTTCTTATACTCTTTGTAGGTTGATTCAATTCTTGCCTATTTCAGTGACGTCAGCAAAAACAGTCACATGTGCCTGAGTTTACCCTTAAACTTCATGATATTAAAGGAAGAGAGTATCTTTCTCAAAAGGTCCTGAAAAGATTGTTCCTGGCCTATCCTGGGCCTACCTTGTGCCTCACTGTGGCCAGGGGAGGAATACTGTGATCAGGAAGGGAGTGGAATGAGGTCCTCTTTTACTGAACCCCCTGGAATGAGGAGGAGTGGTTCCTCCGCAGGGAAGAATGCTGAGCAGACATTGGTATATGTTCATTTCTCAAGGATCAGACTAGCAAACAGCAAGAAACTAATACACAATGTCTCTTGTTTCTTAACCCAAGGATGAAACAATCCCTAAAACCCTCTTTTAAAAGTTCTTGCTTCATGAATTCACATATGCTATATTCAGATCATTCAATCTGGAATCCCATATATATAAAAAAAGCCTCAATCGCCTTCATTTTTATTTCTCGAACTTCCCTATTGCCATTCCTATCATTTCTGGCTGGTTTAAGAGCTATTTATGGCCATATTTGGCCATTCAATTCCTCACTCCCCATTAGATTCTGAGCTATGCAGGGACCCAATCTTATTGACTTACAGTAGAAATGAAACTTGGGCTTTGCAGTCGAAGAGATCTAGGTTTGAATCCTAGCCCTGTAACTTATGAGTTGTATGATCTGTTGAAGTTAATTATCTATTCTTAACATCATTTTCTTTATCTGTTATATGGTGATGATAATATATATCTTTCACTTAAGAATATTTTATAGACACATTTCAATTCACAATGTATTTAAGGCAGCTTATAACAATACATACAATAGAAAAGCAAAAATATTAGGGCCAGAGAAATTATAAATTACAGTAGACAATTAAGACCTGAGAAAATGTAAGGATGCAAATATATAGATCTTTATAATTATCAAATTATAACAGACTGTGCATAATTATTAAAATCGAGCTATACATTTCCTAGGAACAAGTAGTGGGAAACTTGAGACATTATGTGATCTTCTACCTTCTATGTAAAATAGAATATGAGGAAGATACATCCCAGGCCCTCATAAAAGCAAAGTTTCTCCTGACTTTTATTTCTGAAGTCACCCAAAAGGGCATTAGAGGTGAATAAATGATATATACAAAGCCCCTGATTGTTGATTTAAAACAAGTGCTACCCAAAGACAAACACAGACACAAATAAAAGACATTCCATGTTCATGGATTGAAAGACTTAGTATTGTTAAGCTGTCAATACCACCCAAGGCAATCAAAATCACAATGCCATTTTTTTAAGAAATAGAAAAATTCATCTGAAAATTCATATGGAATTTCAAGAAACCCATCCAAATAGCCAAAATAATCTTGGGGGAAAAAAAAAAGAACAAAGGTGGAGATCTTATACTTACTGATTCTCAAATCTATTACAAATTTACAGTAATCAAAAAAGTGTGATACTAGGAGAAAGACATGCAGATCAGTGGAGTACAGTAGAGAGCTCAGAAATAAGCCCATGCTTATAGGGTCAAATGATTTTTGACAAGGGTGCCAAGACCATTCAATGTGAAAAGGCCAGTATTTTCAACAAATGGTGTTGGAAAAACTGGATATCCACAAAAGAATGAAGTTGGACCTTACCTCCATCATCACAAAAAGTAATTCAAAATGGATCAAAGACATAAGACCTAAATCTATGGACATCTTTCACAAAAACATATAGGAAAAGCTTCATGATATTGGACTTGGCAATGATTCATTGAATATGAAACTAAAAACAGAGACAACAAAGACAAAAGTAGATAAATTGGAATTATCAAAAATTAAAACCACTATGTTTCAAAGGATACAATCAACAGAGTGAAAAAGAAAACTTTTGGGAGAAAAAAGTTTGCAAATCATGTATCTGATAAGGAGTCAATATCCAGAATATAAAAAGAACTGTACAAATCAATAACGATAAAAATAATCCAAATAATCCAATTAAAAACTGGCAAAGGTCTCCAAAGAAGATATACAAATGGTCAACAAACACAGGAAAAAAAATGACCAACATTGCTGATAATTAGGGAAATGTATATTAAAATCACAATGATATATAACCTCATACCATTTAGGATGGCTGCTAGGAAAAGAGACAAAAAGAAAATAAAATTCTGGCAAAGATTTGGAGAAATTGGAACCCTTGTGAATAGTTGATGGGAATGGAACATTGTTGACCTGCTAGAGAAAACAGAATGGGAGTTTCTCAAAAAATGTAATTACCATATGATATATAAATACCACGTCTGAGTGTATATCCAATAGAATTGAAATTAGGGTCTCAAAGAGAGATTTGTATACCTATGTTCATAGCATCATTATTTTTAAGAGCCAAAAGATGAAAGAAAGAAAGCCAAATGCCCACTGACTGATGAATGAATATACAAAATGTGCTATGCACACACAATGGACTATTATTCAACCTTGAAAAGGAAGGAATTCTTACAGGTGCTACAACATGGATGACTCTTGAGGACATTATGCTAAATGAAATAAGCCAGTCCCAAAAGGTAAATACTATATGATTCTTCTATATGAGGTATCTATAAAGTTTATAAAAGTTAGTAGAAATAGAAGGTAGAATGGTGGGTTCCAGGGGTTAAGTATATTCATGTTATTGTGCACCCCATCTCCAGAACTTTTTCATCTTACAAAATTAAAGCTCTATACTCATTGAACAACAACTTCTCACTTCCCTCATTGTTTAATGAGTTATAGAGCTTTAATTTTGTTTAAGATGGTAAATTTTATGTTAAGTGTACTTTGTCACAACTAAAGTTTTTTTAAAATTAAAAAAATACACTAAAGTCAGTTGCTTCCTAATGCAAACTTCCTTCCTCTTTGTTTCTAGCAGAATGCTTTGCACAAAGCAAGAATGAGTAAAATTTGGTTGGGAAGTTCTAGAAAAACTACAACGAAAAGACACTTTAACTGCAACACAAAGGACTAAATAGACAACTCCAGAACAGAGAACAAGCAGTGTGTATAAAGCATGTGAGAGAAGAGCCTCAGGTCCTGGGGAGTCCAGGTATGCACTGAGCAGAGAGAGTGATGGCCAATGAGGATGGAGAGGAGCAAGGACTGTCTGTCCTGGTAAAGAGCCTGGACTTTCACCTGGAGGCACCAGGAGGCTAATTACTCACAAAATGGATTGAAGTCATCAAAACTGTCACGTCTCCATGATTTGAGAACTGGCTACCTAGTGCGTGAATTATCCAAGTGTCGTCATTTTCTCTATGCTTTCTTCTCTCATTTCACTGATTGCCCATATCTTAAATATCATAGAAATAAGGCATGTTAGAGATCATGTAAATCATGAGATCTGACTTGGTGGTGGGAGAAGGGGGCAATTACACAGAGTCAGCCTGTGGTATCAACTCTCCCTATTTCATGAGGGTGAGTTTTATGCCCGGCACAGTCTGCAGGAACCCAGCAAATACAGGAGGCAGTCTCTAGATACTAGTTGAATACAGGAGGAAATGGTAGACACTGAAAGTCTATTCCTTAATCTGGAATCACTTTCCTTGGATGTAATCATAGTTGTGATTAGGGGGTAAGGAAGCACTGGGAAGTTCCTATTGAACCTCAGATGCTCAGTTCCCAACAAATGTAGCAGGCAAGGTCATCCTCAGAAGCATCTGAATTCAATCCTGCCTTCTGTCATTCATTCAGCACCTTCTAAGGATAGGGCGCCAGTCTGGGAATTCAGAGATGAATACAGCCTGATCTCTGCCCTAAAGGACCTCATGGTCTGAAAGAGGAAGGCAAATTAACAAGCGATGCTCTTCTCTAGTGTCACCAATATTGTATAAGGCACAGTTCCATACCTACTCCCCGCTTCATGAAGTTTGCTGTACCCCTGGACAGTAGCTTCTGGTGGTCTCTCTCCCTAAGAGTTCCAAGACCACCTACCTGGGCCCTGCCAAACCTGGCCCACTTATGTAGTTGTTGGCCTGTGATCAATCCAGCACCTGAATGTGTTCTCCTTCACGACAAGGACTTTCTCACACGGACACAACACAATCTCACCTTTTTGCATTGCCATGTGTTGGCTCCTGCTGCTCCTTTTGCCTAGAATAATCTTCCCATGCCTCATCCTGCATCTGCTGGTGAACTTCCATCCAGCTTTGAAGGTCCAACTCAAATTTTCTGGGCATCTTACCTCTTTGTGTCCACAGCATCATCTTCCTACTTCTATAGCACTGTTTTGAAATTTATTCATTGACATGTCTACCTGTCTCATAAGACAAGACTAGAAACATGGTTTTATGCTTTATCAGGGATGAGGAATCAGGCAGTGCACTCATTAAGATAAAGCAAGCTGCTATAAAAGATAAAACCTAAATCTCAGTGTCCAGCACGTATAAACATCAACCAAATTTTCTTGATTGGTGGCAGTGGGGAGTTGTACTCCATACAGTCATTCAGGAACCAATTTGACTGATCTTCTGCCATCTTCATGGCTTCTAAGATCCCCTGGTGTCTTCATTAAGCCACCAGGTGGATGACAAAACAATGGAGAAGGCACACTCCCTTCCTAACCACCTTGGGCCAGAAGGGGCACATGTCTCCTCTGTTAATATCTCATTGGAGACAGCTGGGCATGCGGCCCCTCCTGGACGCGAAGAAGCTAGAGATTGTAGGCCCTGACAAGGTGGCCACTTCCCAGTGGTAATTCCACACTGTGGAAGGGGAGTAGGGATGCTTGGAGGGCAGGTGGCCATCTCTGCATGGGTGACAAAACAGACCCTTTAAACACAGGCCCATCCTACTCAGCAGATACCAGGGACCTTCCAACCTGTAGCTTGAAGGGAGGTTCAGCACTTAAAACACTGAAAGAGAAAGCTGATGTGGGGAAAATTCTCAGATTTCCAAAAGGAACTTGGCAGAGAAAGCCTACAACAGTATGAAACAATAAACAATAATGCCATTTAATTTGGTCCTGTAATTATAGTTACTTCTTCCCAAAGAGCTGAGAATAAGCACTCTAATTACTCTACAGGTTATTTGGAGATTAATAAACCTGACTCCTTTAAATCTCTCCTTGCCTGCCAAAACACATAGCTCATAAACACAAAAAATCAGGGCCAGACCTGATCAGTTATTAGATCCATCTCCCTGGGTGGAGGAAGAAAAGGATTGTAAGGTGAGCATTTAATTTGCTTTATGAGTTGCAACAAGAATTTTACATGTCATTTAAACTAATTCTCAGAACAAATCCTTGAATAGTATATTATTGTCCCAACTTGCATAGGAGGAAACTGAATTTCAGAGAGGTAGAGATACTTTCTTAAAGTTGCACAGCTGAGACATGAGTCAAGGGCACCAAAGCCCACACCTTTGCCACTGCAGCAGGTTCTTTTCAGAGAAACCTCAAAGGCCTATAGGAAGTCTCACTTCTCAGAACTCTGCCTGTGGAGGATCACTTGGTGTAAATATACACCTTCCACACTTAGTTATCTCAAAGGCCCCCAAAGTATCCCAATAACTGCAGTGAAGAAGCTTCCTGGACAGGCTTGACCTTCAAACGCCTTCTCCTAGCCCGTCAGTCAGAGCCTTTGCCGTGACTTTGTGGATGGGCTCCGCTGAGCTCTCACAGAAATGAGCACCTGCAATTGGACTCCCTCATGCATTTATATTGGCCTCATCAACGGGATGACTTCAGGAGATCAGAACCAACCATCTGCGTATCCTGAGCGGGGGGCTCCAGGAAGAAAAGAATTACCTTGAGCCAAACAGCAGGAGACAGGCTGCCAGGGTATGGATGAAAGGGAAGCCTACTCCAGGTGAGAGCATCCGCAAGGTGAGCTTCAGAGACGAGAAATGCCTTTGTCTGCATGCAGCCTGAGGGTCCCAAGTATCACAAAGAGCTACCTGTGTCCATCATTTCTCTTCCACACCCTAATTCCCCAACCACGCCACATTCTCTTTTTTCTCTGAATCCCTGTCTCTTCCTGGGCATTTAGAATGGCTGTAGCCTAGTGTAGAGAAAAGAATAGGGGCAGCATACCATGGGGACCAAGAGAGTGCATTTGGCAATGAATTGACCTGTGTTCTAGCCCCAGCTTAGCCACCTGAAGCCTTGGGCAAATTAGTCCATTTCTCTGAGCTTTGGTCTCTTCACCTGTAGAAAGAGGGTAATAGTCATGTCTACTTCATAGGATTATCACAAAAACAATCAAACTGTTAAGCTTAATATATTTATCTAATTTCTGGGAGATTTTTGAAATGCCTATGAAAGAAAGACAAGGGATTTGGAATTTCTAAATCCTGCATGGCACTCTCCAGCTACATCACACTGGGCAAGTCACTTAGATTCTCTGAATTCCAGCTCCATCATCTATGGAAGAGAAAAAGGGAGAAGAGAAGAAGGAGAAGTCTCACCCTTGGACTTGTAGAAATGATGAAAGTTTCAACTGATGTAGCATTAATAAAACCCCTTGGGGTGGTGTGGGGGGTGATGGCAGTTAAGGAACTTACTGTTTAGATACAGAAGCAAGACTAAGAAAGAGATATGACAACCTGTGAGATAGTCTTACCATGGGGAGCAGAGGCTACAAGAGCCAAAGGGGCTCAGAGAGAGGAAATCCATAAGGGCTATGAGGAGAGGTAGCACGGGCCATGTCTTTATAAATGATTGGGGGTTGGCAGAGATGAGAGGGGCATCCCATTAGTGGTGAAATGGGCACAGCCCATTTGTTTAAGAAAGAAGGCAGGTTGAGGGAGGTGAGCAGGGAGGACAATCCACTTCAGTTCAGTTCAGTCACTCAGTCATGTCTGACTCTTTGCGACCTCGTGAATGGCAGCACGCCAGACCTCCCTGTTCATCAACAACTCCCGGAGTCCACCCAAACCCATGTCCATTGAGTCAGAGATGCCATCCAACCATCTCATTCTCTGTTGTCCCCTTCTCCTCCTGCCTTTAATCTTTCCCAGCATCAGGGTCTTCTCCAATGAGTCAGCTCTTCGAATCAGGTGGCCAAAGTATTGGAGTTTCAGCTTCAACATCAGTCCTTCCAATGAACACCCAGGACTGATCTCCTTTAAGATGGACTGGTTGGACCTCCTCACAGTCCAAGGGACTCTCAAGAGTCTTCTCCAACACCAAAGTTCAAAAGCATCAATTCTTCTGCACTCAGCTTTCTTCACAGTCCAACTCTCACATCCATTCATGACCACTGGAAAAACCACAGCCTTGACTAGACGGACCTTTGTTGGCAAAGTAATGTCTCTGCTTTTTAATATGCTGTCTAGGTTGGTCATAACTTTCCTTCCAAGGAGTAAGCATCTTTTAATTTCTTGACTGCAAAAAAAAATAATAATAATAATTTCCTCACTGCAATCACCATCTGCAGTGATATTGGAGCCCAGAAAAATTAAGTCTGACACTGTTTCCACTACTTCCCCATCTATTTGCCAAGAATAGTAACAGGAAAATTTGGCCTTGGAGTACAGAATGAAGAAGGGCAAAGGTTAATAGAGTTCTGCCAAGAGAATGCACTGGTCAAAGAAACACACTCTTCCAACAACACAAGAGAAGACTCTACACATGGATATCATCAGATGGCAACACAATCCACTTACTAAATCATTAACAGGTGTAAAAGATTGTAACTTGGGGTAAATAGGATGAGAGGGAAGGGAACTGGAGCAGGGTGAAGGAATGAGATAGATGTTTGATTTCCTACTTGTGATATGAGCATCTGTTATCTCTGTCTATCCAGAATCCATTTATCCTGGTTGTTCTGTGGGGAGCCCCACCCCCTACACCCAATTCCAGGGACTGGCACCAAAGTCCATCCGCAGGTTCACACAGGTTATGAAGCCTGAGATCCGGCATTCATCTGTGACTTCCTTCCCATATAAACAACTCTCAAAGTCTGTAGATTTTACTTCCTCAATGACTCTCTGATCCACCCATTTCTCTCCCTCTCCACCAATACTCCCCCAATTCAGGTCATCCTCATCTCTCATCTGAGCACTTGCATCTGTCTCCTACCTGGTGTCCTTGCCTCCACTCCCCTTCCCTTTAATCTGGTCTACTTCTTGCAGTCAGAGTCGCTTCTTTCTTTTATTCCAGCTTTATTCCAGATCTTCCGTGATTATTAATCAGCTAATGTTCACAGTTTAGTGAGGGGGTAGTATCTTACCCATGGTAAAGAGGCAGAACATAGTCCAGTAGCTAAGAGCTGGGAGTGGCGAAGCCAGGGCAAGACTTCAAGCCTTCAGTTTCCAGGTATCTGCTCTAGAGTGACTTTTTCTACAGCACATATGTCCTGATCCTACTTAACATCTTGCCCAGAGGATAAACCCCAAACTCTTCACACAGGTCCCTACTGATCGGACATTGACTCAGATCCAGACCGCTTACATACTTGCTTTGTAATCTTGGAGAAGAGAAGTTATGTAACTTCTCTGTTTCTCAGTCTGCTCATTTGTAAAGTGGGTATAATAATAATGTATGTGTGTGCGTAGTCATTCAGTAGTATCTGACTCTTTACGACCCCATGGACTGTGGCCTGCCAGGCTCCTCTGTCCACAAGGATTCTCCAGGCAAGAATATTGCAGTGGGTTGCCATGCCCTCCTCCAGGGTTTCTTCCCAACCCAGAGATGGAACCCAGGTGTCCCACATTGCAGGCAGATTCTTTACCGTCTGAACCACGAGGGAATAATAATAGCACATACAGTCAAAAGTTGTTGTGATTATTAAGTGAGTTAATACATGTAAATAAGAGAAATGCACTGTGAATGCTTTTTAATTGTTGCCATCACCACCAATACCGTCATCATCGTGATATTTGTGTCTCATAATCTTTCCTTCTCACTCTCTGCTACAGTTATCAGTCAGTCAGTTCTGTTGCTCGGTCGTGTCCAACTCTTTGTGACCCCATGGACTGCAGCACGTCAGGCTTTCCTCTCCATCACCATCTCCCAGAACTTGCTCAAACTCATGTCCATCAAGTCGGTGATGCCATTCAACCACTTCATTCTCTGTTTTCCCCTTCTCCTGCTGCCTTCAATGTTTCCCAGCATCAGGGTCTCTTCCAATGAGTCAGTTCTTTGCATCAGGTGGCCAAAGTGTTGGAGCTTCAGCATCAGTCCTTCTGATGAATATTCAGGACTGATTTCCTTTAGGATTTACTGGTTTGAGCTCCTTGCAGTCCGGGGACTCTGCAGCTAAGCTGAGATTTAATTCCTCCTAACAGACTATCTCCCCTCAGAATTTCCCATATGCTGACCCTTAGATCTACATACCAGGATTCTTTCTTCACCTTTTATCTTAATTCTCTCTCCTTAGAAAAGCTTTCCCTGACTGCCTCAGATGGGAGTAAACTGTTCATTACACCTTCCCACTGTGCCCCATACCTCCCCACTCTGCAGTATTCATCACACTGGTAATTACTTTTTCAGTAGTTCTCTTATTCACTGGATTGTAAACTCCTTAAGGACAAAGACCAAGTAAGTCTCAGTCACCACGGCTCTACCTGCCCCACTCACCACCACGCTACCAACTCCTGCATTAAAGGTGTTACCATGTCTCACACCAGTTCCTTTCCATGTGCCTCTCATTTTCATAGCTGGAAGCATTCCTCCCAGTAGAAATGAGTTCTCCACTTATTTATAGCACTCCTTTATTTAAAATTATTTTTAAAAACCAACCAGAAGATTGCATTTTAATCCAACTAGCTAAATTATTTAAAATATCTATAAAGGCCATTTTCAGCCTTTGTTCTAAAACAGGGGGGTGGGGTAGGGAACAGACTCCAGAAGCCATGCATGATTTCGAATTAGCAGTGCTGAGGCTCTGAAGAACCAGCGAAAGCTGCCACTCTGCCCACTTGAAAGATGTTTCCCAAAATAAAAGACATGCCATCCACTGACACTTGCCTAGTCTTCAAACCACGAGTGTTCAGCCTCATGCCAGAAGAGTTTGGGAGAAGAGGGAGCGGCTGCTCCTGGCTCAGTCAGCAGCAGCCGCTTCTGAAGCTGCCATAGCAACAAGTAGAGACTAAAAGCGATCCTTCCATATTAGGTGTGAACTGACTCCAGACAGGGAAAATCGCTTGCAGAGAAGAAGCCAACTTCCCTGGGAAACTCACAGGGAGTAATTCACAGGTGACCCACCCCTCTGCCTGCCACTTCCAAAACCATCATGTGAGTAATAGTGTGCAGGATTAAAAAATAATAACGGTAAAACAAACTAGTAAACCTTCTATCCCTTCAGACACCCAGGCCTCCAACCTTGCTTGAAAAAACTGCACTGGAGTCCCCCCCATCCCGCCCCCCAGATCCCAGCACCCTCTCCGCTTGTTCTGATTCTCAGCTGTTTTTGTAGCCCATCCATCTGTCAGCGCACATATGGGCAAAAGAGGCAAGCCAGGAAGCAGAGAAGAGAAGGAGGATTTGTATTTCATAAGCATACTCTCAGCAGAGAAGTAGGAAATGCCTTCACCCAAAAACTGAGAAGAGGGTGGTAGATCTGGGGCAGTGTCTTCTCAGCTTGGAATGACCCTTCAGATGTGGGTGCTACTCTCCTATTTGGGTTCCAGCGGCAGGACGTGCCTCCCTTTCGCATTGAGTCTCCTTACACTGACCACCCAACCACTTCTAGCCACGCATCCATTCCCACCCAATAACAAGACTCCATGTGACACCCTGAGTCTCAGCCCCTGCTTACATCCTTGCCTGTCTTTCTCCAGGTTCCCCTCTTCAGTACCAAATGAGCTCAGACCAGCACTGTGACACACGGTGACTGCGCAACCTTGAGCGGTACCCTCATGTCTGAGCATCAGTTTCCTCAGCCATAAAACAGGGCTAATCACATTGCCAAAACTATAGACGAATTGTGAAGATTAAATGAGATGATACACGTAAACCTCTTATCACAGCGTCTGGCTCACAATAAATGATCAGTCAATGTTAGTCTTTTCCACCCACAGACTTCATCTTCAAGCTCACCTTGGGCCTGCCCACAATATCTAGTCTTAGAAGATTTTATCCTTGGGGCAAAGACCATGTTGGCCTGTTCATCTCTGTGTCACTGATTTGTCTACAGTCTCAGTTACCTAATGCATAGTGTGTGGCTCAGTGTAGGTGTTTAATACATGTTACAGAAATGCATGCATTGATGGATGGGTGAATGAATGGATGGGCAGATGACTGGATACATGAAAAATTAAGGGGGAAAGTGCAATTTTTTCTTGCCATATTAATCAAAGATGATGTGGTTCTCTCACAAGCCATCCAGCAGAGACAAGTTCCCTAGGTGTGTTCACAGACTTGCCTGATTATCAGGTATTCCCTGACCAGAGGCTGATGCATGGAGCTGGCTGAATATTTCCCTCCACATCCACATGGGAATTTGGGAATCTGGCTAAAATGCTGGTATTTGGTTTTGTTTCTCTTTCTTGTCTTGACACTGAGGCTCCTTTTCTTTCTCTCCTTGAGTGCCAGCACAGATGCCAGCTGGCCCCTTGGCTCAGTTAACCCCTTCCAGCCTGCCCTTGGATGGCTCTGCCAAGGCTCCATATTGCTTGGCATTGCTGGGAACCCACATGGCTCCCTGCCTAGTGATGTTTACACTGCTCCCCTGCCTCTCCTTCCGTTCCCCCAGCCTGGATTCTTCCACTGAACAAAGCCCCATCAGAAGAGAGCTGGAACTAAGCAGAGACCTGGAAGGAAGGCAGTATGCAAGGCTGACAGCTGCTTCCTCTCATGCTCGAGGCATAGCTATGAAGAAGCTGAAACTCACAGAGGTGAAGTCACACAGCTGGGGATATATGAGCTGGAACTCAAACCTAGGTCTTCTGACCACAGAACCTGTGCTCATTTCACTGCACCCCAAATCCTCTCATTGTATTTCCAGTGAAAGAAATGCGCTCTGTGCACTCAGTCATGTCCGACTCTTTGTGATACTTTGGACTGTAGCCCATTAGGCTCCCCTGTCCATGGGATTTTCCAGGTTAAGAATATTGGAGAGGGTTGCCATTTCCTCCTTCAGGGGATCTTCCTAACCCAGGGATTGAACCCACATTTCCTGTGCCTCCTACGCTGCAGGCAGATTCTTTACCACTGAGCCATCAGGGAAGCCCAATGTCTTTCAGTGAGGTGGAAGGAATTTTTTGTATCCTTTGGTCTCAGCTCCACAGTCTACCTTGGGTTCCTTGATTCCTTATTTTCTCTTATTTTACAGAGGGGTAAACTCAGGATCAGTAGTGCCTGAGTAGTGATGAGGAATCTATGCAATCATAAAGTCTTATTGTTAGAAAGGAAACAGAGATGATGCAACTCATCCAAATGATGGAATCCCAGTCAACTTTGTACACACTAGAGCCACAGAACCAGTCCTAGAGCAGATACTTTCTGATTCCTTGAGGTCTAAGCTAACTTCATAGCCTAATCTGCTTACACTGCAGTAGCATTTAAAACATATGTTGAAATCAACTGTTCATACATCTGCCTCCTATGCACTGACAGAAACTTTCTTATGATGTGTTCTGGATATTCAGTGCTGCATAACAAGCCACCTCAAAATTTACAGGGTTAAAAAACCTTTTAATTATCTTGTACAGTTCTATGGGTGACTGGGCTTAGCTGGGCAATTCTTCCTTGGGGTCTCTCATGTGTTTACAGTTACTGAAGCCAGAATCAGCTGACAACTTGCAGGGTGGAATGCTCAAGATGGCTCATTCATAAAACTAGGAGCTGATGCTGGTTCCTGGGCAGGAACTCAGTGGGAACTATCAACCAGAGCATCTATTCATGGGACTGGGTTCCAAGTACAAGTGCTTCAAGAAGCCCAATCTGGAGCTGCAAGCCTTCTTATGACACAGCCTCAAAAATCCCACTGTGTCACCTGCCACATTCTATTAGTCGAGTGAGTGACTAAAGTCATCCAAATTCGAAGGAATAGCAAAATGTTTCCAACCATCTTTGATATGTCACAGAAAGAGAAGGTCTTTTAATCATCTCTGTGGTCTCAACACCTTGAATAATATCTGGCATACACAAAGACTAAATATTTGTTGATCAGACTCAAACTGACAAATTGTGTGGGAAAGAAGAGTGTGCTGAGAACAACTTTAGTGACCTCTACTTACTCCCTTGAAATCTCTTGGTGTCTTTTACTCCAAATAGCATAAACACTTTAGCTTCCAGCTCATCTGAAGTTTTTGTCTGGATCCCTTTAGCAACCAGAAAGACATCAGCACAACAGAATGATGAGATGGAGAATTTTCCAGCCTGGCTGGTTATGTATATAGATTCTAGAGTCACATTGCCTAAGGTTGAGTCCTAGTTTTACCTTTTTCTAGCCCATATGCTTAGGCTAAATTTCTTATGTCTCTATTCTTTATCCATATAATAGATAGTAAAATCATCTACCTCTAGGGTTATTGTCAAAAGTTCATCACATAGTATACTACCCAGGATGTAAGAAGTGCTTAATAAGCATTAACTATTATTTCCAGACTTTCTTCCCCTTTCTTAAATCTGCATTGAATAAAGATCTCCTTTGCTTTTGCCATCACTTTTCTTTCCCTTTCTTTTTTCAACTACCAGTTCCTACTTCTTCTAGGTATCACCTTTGCTATTATCACTGGATTTGTATAGAATTTTACACTTTCTGAAATACTCTTGCATCAATTTAATGCATCTCCTTAAGATCTTTAATAAAGATAACACAATTATTACAATTATTGCCATTTTATAAATGATTCAACAGAGGATAAAAACTCTGAAATACCCTGCTCAAGATCATCAACATAGTAAATTATCAGAGCAGAAATAGAATTTCAGTGTCATGTTTTAGGGGTTTCCCAGGTGGCACTAGTGGTAAAGAACCTACCTGCCAATGCAGCAGACATAGAGACTCAGGTTCAAAGCCTGGGTGGGGAAAATCCCCTGGAGGAGAGCATGGCAGCCCACTCCAGTATTCAAAGTGCCTAGAGAATCCCATGTACAAAGTAGCCTGCTGGGCTACATTCCATGGCATGGAAGAGTCAGACATGACTAAAGCGACTTAGTACACATGCATTTTATGTTTTAGATTCTAATCATTTTCATAATAACCATGTGATCTCTAGTGATGTCACTGAGAGTCAGATGACACATGACTTCAAAGTCCAAGAAAATTCATTAGAGTCTGGGCTTTCATGGACTTCAAATTAAAAGTGAATGTTAATTCCTACTGAATTATCAAAATGGACTTAGACTTCTAGAACAATTTGAAAAGCAATTAATTTTCCTAAAATAAGAGCAGCTGTTCTTGCCAATAGATATTAAGTAGAAGTCTTGTGATGATTTAGAATTTTGCTAAGGATTCTTGGAAGCCAGACCATGATAATTTTGTAACTAATTCACAGAGGCAGGTGCCCTCTCCCCTCTGGATCTAATTCATGGCTTATGTGAATTCTCTGGTTTGGAGAGAACTGATGCCAAAGACAATAAGACAAACTATCTTGATATGATTCCAGCATATTCAAGGATGGCCCACAGCAAACTGAGTAATCCCTATGAGTATGTAGCATTAGCAAATGAAGGTATTCACAGTGGTAGCCAATGCAAAAACTTTCCAGCTTAGCTAGTTATAGCACAATATGAAAAGAGAGCACTGGACTGGGAATGAGAAAGAAACCTGCATGATTTAAGTCCCTATCATATTCAGTTCAAACCAACAAACACTGGGAACCCACCTGGCAATATGTATTGTGCTAGAGACAATGACACATGGCCCTCAAAGAGCTTATAATCTAGTAAGTCAAGGACACCACAATTTCATGATCACGTAGTCAGTGTCTTGATAGAGAGATATGTAAAATGATATGCAGAGTGTAACATATGAGCCCCTAGAAGGGACAGCTAGTTCACATCAGAGGAGGAGCATGAAAGAACAGAGGAGGCTTTCTGAGGGAGACGTTAGCAAACATATAAATTGTGAGAAAAATGTAGGTGTCATAACAGCCTAGAAGAACTTGTAAGGGCACCACAGACAGAAGGAACAGTATGAGTAAGGCATAAAGCAGCATGGGGAGGGAAAGGGAGACCATAAATCACTTCGTATTACTCAAGCGAAACATGTCAGGCAGGAAGCAGCAGGAAATAAGTATAGATAAGCAGGCAGTGTGCTAAGGAATTAGTATCACATTACCTAATCTATATGTCACAGTACTTGTTAGGATGTTTAGTATTCCCCTATTTTAGAGATGAGAACAATAAGGGCTAAGGAGACCAAAGAATTTTCTTAGCTTATCTCTGAAGCTCTAAATACGTCTACAGAAAAGCAGTACTCTGATCTCATATGAGACATATACCATTTTTGGGAAATCATTCTTCATTTCTTTGTCTCTTGTCCCCTTTTGTTGAAATAACAAGGATGAGACAGCGTACTTTCTCAGGCCACTGCCTACTGCTGCATGTTATGATGCTACAGGCTCCCTTAGCTACTGCTGCAGAGTCAGAACCACGTGCTTGCTTTCAGCACCATGGAGAGGTGCCGCAATGCTGAGAGCGGCAGACCTGAGGGTCAGTCAATGTAGAGGAAACCAGGAGAGCCACAAATCTTCGTTTAAACAAGACATCAACAAAGACAGAAGGGCAAGGAGAAGGCATATCAGGAGAGGAGAGAGAGAGAGAGAGAAATTGTCCATCACCAAGTGTTTTCTCCAACAGCCGCTGAGTGATATGCTGAGTGAGACAAAGTGAACTAAATAAAGGGAATAAATTGTAGCAGCAACATGTCCTCGACATCATAATACAGATGCTGTAATCATACAAGGCTAATAGTCTGAGTCACTCTGCAGCCATCGAGAACAAAAAATTGATGGGACATGCCTTGTGACTGCTCACAAAATCCAATAAATTAAACTTACTGACCATGGCCTGAAGACAGGGGGAGGCACAGTAGTTATGTAACTGGTGGTTTATTTCCTGAATCACACACATTCTTCTTCTTTTTCTCTTTCCTACCCTCAAGACAGGTGCTCTATGGCCTCATGTGTTTCCCTACCACAATCAAAAGTTCCTCTCCAGAAAAGATCCACTATCTGATTTATACTAAAGTGTACATAAGGGTGCTAAAATTTAAAGAACTATCTCATAGATAAATCAGAAAGAATCAATTCACTGTAGTTTAAGCTCCATTAAAACAGGATAGTTTTCTTTCTTGTTCACATCATCTATAATGCTGTTTAATATGTGATCAATAGCAACAATAGCAATAATATTAACTAATATATATTGTGTGTTTACTATATATGGCAACTTCTTTTTTGTGTCCTCCTCTAATTTTCATAATGATTGTATGAGATAAGGGTTTTTATTATTTCAGTTTGCATAAGGAGAACCTGGGACATAGAGAAATTATTAACTTCCTAGGGTCATATAGCTAGGAAATGCAGAGACAAGAGTCCAAGCCAGGAAATCTAAATCTAGAGCCCATGTTCTGGTGGCCCAGATGGTAAAGAATCTGCCTGCAGTGCAGGAGACATGGGTTTGATCCCTGGGTCTGGAAGATTCCCTGGAGGAGGACATGGCAACCCACTCCAGTGTTCTTGCCTGGAGAGTCCCACGGACAGAGGAACCTGGCAAGCTACAGTCCATTGGGTCACAAAGAGTTGGACATGACTGAGTGACTAACACTTTCACTTTCATAATGATGAGAAGAAAAGATGGACAAATGCACAGAGAAGCCAGAAAGAGACATGATATATACAATAGTGAATGTTGACTCAAAACTTTAAAAATTGTATTAGAGCCTATAAGGTCTGACAATGAGGGTTTAAAAAGTTATGATCATTAATTCCACTTAACACAGAGGGACTGTGCTGAGCACTGAGGATACAAAACTAAAGAAGAATCTGTCCTCATGGTGTTTATAACTAGTGATGGGCAAGCACAGGTAAAAAGACAAGAGGATAAGATGGTATAAGTGTTTGGATAGAGGTTAGTGTGGGTGCTGTGGAAATTCAGAGAAAAGATACTTTCTCAGAGTTAGGGAGTTGAAGTACCACCCATTATAGATGCTCTCTGCACAGATTCTAAAAACTTCACAGTTTAGTAGTTAATGGGGTCAAGAGGTAGAAGAAATTCTCAAGTGTAGACATGAAAAGATTGATAGATCATGTTAGAATATTAGAGATCATATAGTCTAAACTTGGAAAAGGGCATGGCAACCCACTCCAGTATTCTTGCCTGGAGAATCCCCATGGACAGAGGAGCCTGGCAGACTACAGTTCATGGGGTCGCAAAGAGTTGGACACGACTGAGTGACAAAACATGCGTGCCGTCTAAACTAATGCACTCTGTAATCTGTTTATGCAACAAAATTTCCGAGTACCAAATATGTGTCAGGCTCTGTGCCTACCACTAGAGATGTAAAAATAAACAAGCAGGCATGTTTTCTGCCTTCACTGAGATCACATTCTAAGATTTACTCTTGAGATTGGTGAAATAGAAGTCCAGAGAGGTAGTGTCCTGCCCAAGATTGGACATGAACTAATGGTAAAGCGTAGACTCAAAGTCAAGGTTCCAGTCCACTGCTGCCTCTCAGGAAATGCTCCTTGAATGAGTAAAGGAGCAGTGTACAGGATGTACTGAAAAACTCCTTAGTATGCAAAGAAAGAAGTCGTTACCTTGGCAATTAGGCAGAAATCATGGCTTGAGTCAAGCTAAACTACATCAGGACACCAACTGGTGACCAGAGCAACCTGGAATGCCTGAGCCCAAAACTTCATTGTGGACACCAGCTTTCCTGCTCCTGCTTTCAGCTACCCCTACATTCCTGAGTTTGTGCATTTTGTTTCTGCTTGTTTTTTGTTTCTGCAAATCCCCAGACAAGCCAAGGAAAGTCAGAATAAAAAATATAACTTACTAAGGCAGCCTCAGGAAGCCCCACGGGAGATGGTGGCGGTCATAAGAGGAGAAAATAATCCAGCAGAGTATAAATAAAGCCTGCAAAGTGATGAAGAGGCTAATTCACATTAATACCCCCACTGGCCCCCACATTCACTCTGGAAAACCACAGGAGAGCCTGGTGCTGGCGGGTAACATTTAGATGGCCCAACAGCTTGCTGCGTGGCTCAGCGCTCCAAATGGAGGAGAGCACCCACAGCTTGAGTCTGATACCAAGGAGAGTTGTTTGGAGGAATCAGATAGGCTAATAGGTAGAAGCTATAATAAGTACTATTTTGTTGTTGTTGTTGAACTGCCTCATTTCCCTCCAAAGCAGTCAGTCTAAGAAAGGCCCAAGACAAGACATCTCAGGTATGCCCCAGTGTGAAGTAATAAATGGATATTTAGTAATATCTTCTCAGAAGGCTCCTTGGGGCAGGACTGGCCCTCAGCCTGAGAGCTGTCTTTGAGCTCATGGTTGTCTGAGTCCTGACAGTATATCTTGGTAACAGTGGATCCCATGCCCATAGGTCCCTGGAACCTTTGTAACTGATGATTTATTTCCCATATAGTCCAGCCTTCCTTCTTTCTCTTCCTCACTCATGACTGAGTCCTTAATGTTTTCTATCTCGCCAGATGCTAGGAACTAGTCTAAACCCTGTAGACTCAAGCAGCTGACAGCCTCCTAATTTTCCCAAGTTCTAGAGATAGATAAATGACATCATACTAAAGAAATGAGAGGGAATTTCATCAGATAGGAGTTGACCATCTTTGACTATGAGAGAACTCCCCAGCTGCCTGATGCAATTTGAACTTCTGGAAAAATTACTCATCTGTATAAATTCTACAAAAACTAATCCTTAAAATATCCATTCATAGCATCTTAAGTGGCAAGTGGATGAAGGGAAATTTTGGTTCAACCCCCACATGCTTTAGTTACATTTAACTCAATTTAATTTGAGCTAAAAAAAGAACTTGTTAAACATTTCCTGTGTGTTGGGTACTATGCATGGAATTAGGATACAGAGGTGAAGGAAACACATGTCCATCTTTGAAGTGCTTACCAGCTAGTAAAGAAATCACAGAAAATATGAATTTGGTTCTAGAAAGAGCATGCCATAGCCATGACAGAATGACTAGAGCTTAGATGAGAGACGTTAATTAACTGCAATCAGGGCAGAGAGGGTATGACTTCTGGAGAAGCATAAGAGTAGCTGTGATGGACAGGACTTGGTAGTTACAAATAGAAAGAACATTCTATATAGAGTGTACAACCAAAACAAAAGCTGGCATGCTAGATATAGACACGTGTGTGTGTGTGTGTGTGTGTGTGTGTGTGTGTGTGTGTGTGTGTGGTGTATGATGATAAGTCTTAAGGGAAAGTGATGACTCAAATTATATCTTCTACTCCTTATCAAAGCACTTTATGGCCCTCATTGTATGCTCAAAGATGAAGTTCTTTGGAAAGCTCCCCTTAACCAGATCATCTGTTGCTGGTTTAGATACCTCTTATAAAAAACTGGGATTTGGCATTATAATCTTCCATTGCCTCTGGCCTTTTACCCTAAAAGACTGTGAGCCACTTGAAGGCAAGTAAGTAAGTGTTAGTCACTCAGTAGCCCACCAGGCTTCTCTATGGGATTCTGCAGGCAAGAATACTGGAGTGGAGAGCCATTCCCTTCTCCAGGAGATCTCCCTGACCCAGGGGTCAATCCCGGGTCTCCTGCACTGCAGGCAATTCTTTACCATCTGAGCCTCCAGCGAAGCCCTGCAAGCCGCCTGAGCGCAATGACGTACTCACTCACTGAACTCCCGTGCTAACAGTGTCACTGGCACGCAGCAGCCACTCAGAAGAAATGTGCTGAACTAATGAGCTTGACTTGCCTTTTCTGTCTCTGATGCAACTTCCCACACAGGCATGGAGAAATCAAATAATTGACTTCAATCACAAGAACAGTCATGGCAAAATTTATTTCCAGATTTTCTTCTTTCATGGGGTGGCAATGTGTGTGTGTTGGTGGGGAGGGGTTTGGGAAAGCAGGTAGGGAAAGCATGTCTTTAACCCCCTGTCAACTCTAGAACTAGAGAGACACAGTTGCTTTTGGAGTCATTGATTAAAGTCTTTCAGAGAGGCTATTCCTGTCCATCTCCGCTCTCCTCATTCTCTATATCCTCAAGCTATGTATCCTCAATATGACCTGCATGCATGCATGCTCAGTCACTTCAGTCGTGTCCGACTCTCTGCGACCCCATGGACCATGGCCCGCCAGGCTCCTCTGTCCACGTGATTCTCCAGGCAAGAATACTGGAGTGGGTTGCCATTTCCTTCTCCAGTGAGGAAGTATGAAGTGAGTGAAGTGAGTGAAGTGAAGTTGCTAAGTCGTGTCCGACTCTTTGTGACCCCATGGACTGCAGCCCACCAGACCTCCCAGTCCATGGGATTTTCCAGGCAAGAGTACTGGAGTGGGTTGCCATTGTCTTCTCCATAATATGACTTACATCATATTAATATTTTCCTTTTTGTTCATTTGTTGGCATACCTTTCTCTCTAAAAGGAGAGTAGAGTTAATTATTTCTCAGTAAAACTAGGGAAAGAACAACTTAAAAACAACCCAGAGATTCTTGTTTATTTTACTTATTGCTATATACCCTGCACCATGTCTAGCCTGTTCTAGTGTTGAATAACTAAGACAAACACAGTGGGATGCAAGAGGCAGAAAAGCTACAGATAGGAATGTGCACATCCCAAGAAGTAAGACAGTCAACAAGTCCTTGCAATGTGTCCACAGCGCTAACAGCCTTCTGGCGGACACTCAGCCAGAGAGCAATAGTTAGAAATAGTCTTGCCTGAATGACCTGGTAATACGACCAGCCAGCAGAGGCTTTGCGCAGAAACGTCAAAATGGCACGTATTGTCTCGTGAAGGTAAGCTGCTACAGAGGTAGTGAAGAGGGGTCAAGAATAGCTGATGGGCAAAGCACAGTCCATGAAGGTTCCAAGAGCACAAGAAACCAGGAATGCAGCAGAAAACATGAGAACTAAGTGGAGTGTCAACGCTGAAAATATTAACAAGTGAAAGAGCCAGTGGCATGTCTAGAGGCTCATGTCTAGAGCACGTCTAGAGCCTCTCCTGCCTACACTGCCTCCTGCCTCTGTACTTTAGTCTGTGCTGTTCCTTTCATGATGTACTGCTCCCCACTGCCTGCCAGCTTAGCACCTGCTCAGACCTCAAGGTTGTCCTCGGGCCTTATCTCTCGCAGGAAGACTTTCCTTCTAGCTCATTTCTCCAGTATGCGTTGTGAACATATCTGTTTTTTATTAAAATATGTTTTAATTTTTAAAAATTGAAGTATTGTTGATTTATAATGTTATGTTAGTTTCTGGTGTACAGAAAAGTGATTCAGTTATATCTATAATATATACATATACATAAAATTGAATTCAGCTATGTATTCAAGTTATATATATATATATATATAGATGCATTCAGTTATATACATATAGATATATAACTTATTATATATGTATATATATTCTTTTTCAGATTCTTGTCCATTATAGGTTATTAATATAGCTCCTTGTGAAGTTCCTTAAAAAACTCAAAAAGAGAGTTGCCACATGATCCAAGAATCCCACTCCTGGGCCTGTATATCAAGAAAACTCTAATGTGAAAAGCTACATGCACCCCAATGTTTATAACAACACTATTTAAAGTAGCCAAGACATGGAAGCAACCTAAGTGTCCATTGGTAGATGAATGGATAAAGAGGATGTGGCACACACACATATATCTATACACAAACACACACACACACACACACACACACACACACACACATACATACAATGGAATACTACTCAATCATAAAAAAGAATGAAATAATGGGGACATATCTTTATTGTAACACTTGTTACATTGCATTATAGCTTTAATAAGAGGTAAAACTCTTGAATGTTCAAAAACTCAGTTAGCCTTCATTATCTGGGTTCCACTCCCAATTCACTTCCATTTATCTGTGATTACCTTGGGCAAGTTATTAATCTCTGTTTCATCTCTCAAATGGAGATAATAGTTACTACCCATCACATAGGGTTGTTCAGTAAAGAAAATTAAACTTTTTTGACCAACCCAATATTTAGAGTACTTTGGGCAGTGTTTGACAAATAGTATGAATTCGATGAAAGGTTAGTTCCTGGAGAGTAAAACACATAATTCTCTAGGACAAGTACTGTGATAAGACATTTTATATTTACCATTTTCTTGTTATTCTTAACAACTTTGCAAGGTAAGTAGTATCTGACCAGTTTTTACTTGAGGAAATTAAAATTTAATAGAATTTTTTAAAAGGTGAGTATTTGAGCTTATCTGTAGACTAGAACTAATAATAACTATCTCAGAGTTGTGAGAATTAAGAGACAACATACATGATTTAGTAGAGGAACTGGATGTTAAGATGAGTGTTTTAAATGACTTGTTACTTTGTGTTATTGGGTAGGTTGCTTCAAGTTTAAATCAACATCAGGGTCTAAAGTTGTGATAATGAGTACAAACACCCCCTGCCCTTGAAGAGCCCATGGCTAGTGGGCTGTTACATGGCTCGTGAACAATATCTACGTCTTTCTCATCTCACGTCAGTGTGTTAGTCACTCAGTTGTATCTAAGTCTTTGTGACCCCACGGATTGTAGCCTGCCAGGCTCCTGTGTCCAGGGGATTTTTCCCGGCAAGAATACTGGAGTGGGTTGCCATTTCCTCCTCCAGGGAATCTTCCCAACCCAGGGATCAAACTCATGTCTCCTGTGTCTCCCACATTGACAGGCAGCTTCTTTACTATCAGAAAAAGTTAAGAATGGAGGTCTCTTGTAATTGCTTGCAGAATCTGGTTCCAAAAGGCCTTCGCTCTACTTCTCTTCAGGTTCAGGAGACAAAGAGAATAAAGAGAATGGAACAGGTATATTTAATGGATATGCCTATTTATACTTTGGCTCCAGGCGGATTATAATAAATGTTAAAATGGAAATTCAGCAGAGTAATATAGAAGCATGGTAGGGAAGAGTGTAGACCTAACTTGGAGCAGAGAAGGCTTCCTGAGAAAGTGGGACTTGAAGTGAATCTTGGAAGGATGGTGTAATTTCAATGACTTCCTAAAGAAGAGACACTTGAGGAAATAACAGCAGATTAAACAAAGTTTTCAGGTTGAGCTGGTGCCAGACTATTTGGAGACATCCACATGTAGTTGGATAGTGCTCTTTGGGGGAGAGGTCAGAACTGACAAAGAATGTTACTGTAGTGGAAGATTGGGAGCCTGATACCTCTCTTGTCATGTAGAACAGATGATCCTCAAAGAGCCTTCAGGTAACATATTTTTATTAAATAAATATTATACTTTGAAAGACTCTTAAAGAAATATATGGATTACTTATTACTGCAACGGTGTTAAGGCTATCTATCATTCCCTCCATCATACACTAGACATTTTACATCTTCATGGCAGCTCTAAGTAAAGTTATGCTTCTTCTCGGTAACCAGTTCTACTTATTCAAGTGTATGCTCAAATGGCATGAGTATTCTCAAACTAATATTTGCTTCCCTGTTTGTGCTGGCAACTAAGAAAGGCAAAGCCAGATTTGTGGACACATGTAACAGCTGTGTCAGATCATGTGTTAAAAAGTTTGCTTACTGATTCCACCACTGTCCTCTTCCTATTTTCCTACAAAGATTGTTTCTTTGTCCATCTTTGCTCATTTACCATCTTTTGTATTATTTATAACTACTGAAGACTTGTATTATTTATAACTACTTCAAGTCCTGTTTTGGAATGAGGTAGGATATAAATAAACTACTAACACTAAACTCTTTAGGGTAGCCCAAGGTTTTCAGCAGAACAATAATGGACATGACCTATACTCTTTAGCACCTTTCCAAGCCACCATAGCTAGTAGGACAGGCATTCTGCAAGTTCAGGTAACACCTGTCACTGCACGTGCCAGGAATGCTAAGGGAAGTTGGAAAGAGTGAAGACTCGGAATGAGAGGGCTGAGCCGAATAAATGCTTACATAGGGGGTGTGGCCCAAGCCAAAGCCTGACCCTGAGTGAGACAGGCCTGGAAAAGACAAGAGCAATGCCTTGCATCACTTTTTCCAGAAAACTGTCCAGTCTGAAATAGGCATCCCTCCTCTAGGCTCCCAAAGACTTCAGAGTTGATCCTTCTTGGTAGCCCTTCTTATGACTTCTCATTCCATGACACCATGTCACTACATCTATTGACTTCTCTGATTATCTCTTTTACTTTTATGTACATAAAGATCACTGGGGAGTGTGTAAAATGTAGACTCCCTGGTTTCATCTCAAAGCTTTTATTTTTAATCTGGCTGCATCAGGTCTTAGTTGTGGCGTGTGGGCTCTTCCTTGCGGCATGTGGGTTTCTCTCTAGTTGTGATGCACAGGCTCTGTAATGTACAGGCTCTGTTGCTTCACGGCATGTGGGATCCTAGTTCCCCTACCAAGGGTTAAACCTGCATCCCCGTACATTGCAAGGCAGATTCTTCACCACTGTACCACCAGGGAAATGCCCATCCCAGACGATTTTGATTTTATGTTTTGAGTGATGCTCAGGAGTCAGCACCTTCAACCAGATTCCCAAGTTATCTGAAGTTAGTTGTCACAGACAGGAAATTGTCTGAATTGAACTCCTAACAAATGGGCCTGTACCCAACTTCTAAATCCGTAGCACCCAGGGCAATATCTGGCTCAAACTATCAAACCTCATTTTACAGACAAGCAAACTAAAGTTCAATCGGTTACATCATGTGTCCAAAATCTCCCAGCAATGAATTGGGGAAGCGAGACTTAGGACACAGGTCTGACTGATTCCCAGGGTCCCAAGCCAGGAGGTAACACAGCCTGTGTCAGTGTTATCTGAGTAGGTTGTGTATTTCCCAGCAGGTGTGCCAGATGATTGACCAGGGTGTGGGAGGAGCATATTGGAACTTCTAGTCATATTTATTTTAATATACTCATTTTTATTTTCATATGTTTATGACATAAATGTAAGTATAAACATGCATGTATATAATGAATATACAAATAAATATGCATTTATGGAGTACTTGCCCCCAAATACCTTACCAAAGGGGTGCACAGTCAAAACCTTGGGAGGTCACTGGTTTAATTGCCTTTAATCTATAATCTTAACACGGTGATGCCCAAGCTCATGCACCTTAAAAAACACTGCGCATGGCATGTGGCACACCTTGCTGAGACTTCTCAGGGGGCAGAGAGAGATGGATGAGCATAATTACTGCAGGGGGATTAAACACCGCTGCTTAGAATTTCTAGGAACGGCACATTTGTCTTCTTGTCTACCAAAGACTGATTGTGATGTACTGGGCTTGCTGGGACCACCTTCGTCTGCCACATAACCAGAGACTGTTCAGCCCTGTGCTTCCTGGGGGGAAAAGCAAGCAGACCTCTTCAGGGGGGAGGAGAATGGGGCCATTGGCTCAAGAACAAGGCTAGGTTTCAGCAAAGAAGTGACTCCTCTGATGACTCATGGTAATATGGAAAAATGGGTCGGGGAAGACCCTGCTCAGAAAGAAGAGGAGGTTCTGGAATATGTTTTTCAAGGCCTGAGCATGATGGAGAAGCTTTGTTGTTGAAATTAACTTTTAGGAAGGTGCTGCCACTTTTAGAGACTGGCCAGGAGAGAAAGCAAGGAAGTTGGCCTGGGGTCATTGAGATGGCAGAAGCAGAGCTAATACATACAGTTCTGTACATCATGCCTGCATAAAGAGGTGGGGGGCATTCGAGGGCAGAGTGGGGGCTAAAATCTGGCACATTTGTACTCTGCTTGCCAACCTGGGTTCTCGGTGTCACCCTGAGTCAGCAAAGACGGGGCAGATTTTCTTCCTTTGTCTACCTAGAGGGATCCTTTTCTAATTGGTCCCAGAGACTGGTGGGGTGGGGAGCCTCTGCATAAAGGTATGGTAATGGGCACCTGGTGGTCATGGATTAAAGGTCTCACCCACCGCGTGACTCCACATTACAACTCAAAAATATTCAGGAAAACTACAACTATGATGTGCTAAGAAATACTCGATCGCCTATGGAAGCCTGCAAAGTGTGGAGTTATGTGCTCTTGCTGGCATATGTCAGCTTCAAGAGTAACAGAAAAGCACAGACAGAGAGAGAAGCATGAAATAAATGAAGCCAGGAGTCCCAGAAGTTCTGCGGAAGGCTCTAGACTCACACGAGCTATAAGACTGGTGAGACTGAGCCAAGTGTATCTCAACCTCTGAGAAGAGGACTTCTGGGTTATTGTAGGGGTATTTGTATGCCTCTCCCCTATAGACTATTGGGACCTAAACTACCTGCCGACATCAAAGTTTAGAATGGAAACAGCTGAACACAAGGAGACCAAGGCTCAGAGGAATTACTACATCTGTTTACTCTGGACCCCGTCTACCTCAGGTTCAAATTAGCTCTCTAACCTTAGACCAAATAATTAATCTTACTGTGCCCCAGGTTTCTTATCTGTAATGATGCTAACCATAGCATTGACTCAACAGGGTCGTGGTAATAATTCAGTGTATATGCCTGGCACAGCAAGCACTAAGGAGATATTAGCTCTTCTTATTATTATTTTGCCTTCTAAGATTTCCTGTGATCTCATTGAATCCTCACCACTATCTTCGAGTTGGGCAAGGAAGTACCCGGTCTCCTTGTTTTAAGTTCAGGACACTGTAGCTTCAGGATGGGGAAATGAGGGGCTGGGGCATCAGGGAGTTTGCCATCAGGGACACTAAAGGACCATTTGGACACTGGTGTATACATAGGTCTTTGATGAGCACAGATGGCATCGAGAGCGTCAGAAAATTCATTCCTCCTCATTAGAAACACTGCACTAAGACGTGGCAATAAACAAGAGACTAATACATTCTCATTAGTCCAAGAAAATCTGTTTTCTCAAGAATGCTCTCTACACTAAGGAAGACAGTGGTCACGATGTGCCAAAGACAGACTCTGGTTATGAGCCCTAATGAGGCCCTATCCAGGAATTAGAGCTTGGAGAGAGAGAGAGAGAGGCAAGAGGAGGTAGAGGAAAGTGGGGGGAAAACAGGGGGAACCTGAACTAGGTCTAACCTAGAAAACCATTCATGTACTTTTCCTTTCCAGTGGGGGGAATCAATCTAAGGTAGAAATTCCAAATTTTTAATGCTATCTATGTGCCAAGCATTGTGCTCATTAGTCTTTTTACATTATGTCATTTAATCTTCACACAGCTAAGTGAAACAGGTAATATTATTGGTTTTTCTAAAATAAAGAAGTTGGCGATTAGAGAAACTGCTAAAAATTTTGCAAACAGCTATTGGGTGAGTGTGTCAGACTTCGGACTCAGGTGGGGTCACAGGGCAAAGCAACAGGCTCTTAAGCCAAGCTGCCTGTGTTCAAGTCTGGACTCAGCCATTTGCTAGCTGCGTAGCCCAGAGAAAACTGCTCAATGTTTCCGAGTCTTCACACGCTCATCTGTAAAGTGAGATAATGATAGTAGAAAGTACTTCATAGTGCTATTAAATGTGTATACATAAAGTGCTTAGAATATAAAGTGACTACAGAAAAATAAAAAGTAAATATTAACTATTGTTATTTTTCTACTTTTTTGGGGGTTTGGGGTTTGCTTTTGTTTGTTTTGACCACACTGTGTGACATGTGGGATCTTAGTTCCCCAACCAGGGATTGAACCTACACCCCCTGCAGAGGAAGCACGAAGTCTTAACTACCGGACCGCCAGGGAAGTCCCTATTTTTATAACATTTTAAAAAATTACTGTTTCTATCCTTACCCTGGAGGGCTTTGGTGTCACCCCGTTCTGACTTAGAACTCTCATCTGACCAGTTCCAGTTTCTTAATTATTGTACCAGGAACGTGGCCTGTTTCTGTTCCCCACCTTTACCTTGTTCTGTTGTTATTAGTGAGGAAGAATCCTATAAATTATATTTACAAGGATTTCTTGCTAACTGGCTCTCAGCTGAATTTATCCAATAAGAAGCACAGGCTAGAGACAGGAAGAGGCAGCCCTAGGAAGAGGGCTCTAGCTCTCACTTGACATCTTCACCCTCTGCGGTCCCACCTCCCTGCAAGCAGCCTCCATCCATCCTGGGTTCCACTTCCTGCTAGACGGTCCCTGCTTTGGGCTCCGAGAACTGCACCTCCTCCTCCTTTTTCAGCCCAAGATTAATAACTATTTCCTGCTGGTGCTAATCTCTGGGTTGCCTCACTTGGCCCCATTTGGCTTTTTGGTTTGCCCAACACTTTTTAACCAGTTCATCATATTGAGTTACTGTCTATTGATGAGCTGCTCAGACCCTGGCTAACATAGCTTATGGAGAAGAGCAGAACAGGTAAGAACAAAATCAGGCCTGATCCTAAAAAGATTAGCAGAACAAGGACTCAGGCTCTCCAGAGGCCAATGCAGAAACCCATCATGCCTGAAGCCCCACAATCCAAGCCAGAGCAAGATGACATGATACCTATGCATGGAATGTAGATGAACTCATTCATGAAGGCTGGATGGTACTCAAATCCCTGGGCAGGACTGGGCCTTCAGGTAGAGATCAAGAGATTTGGTGTAGAAGGAAAGAGAACGAGGAAAGGTCTGAGATACTCTGGAGGGTTGGGTGTTAACAATATTTTGGTTAATTTAATTACACCGTAGGAGAGCCGTAGGAGAACTCATAATTTAAAGGAGCCCTGTGGGGAATCTTTTTGTTCTGCAAATAATTATCCCCGTAATTTATTTGCTTATGTTTGGATTTTCATACATTGGATTTGTTTATTTATTTATTTATATCCAGAGACAATAGGGCCCAACTCAGCTGGGGACAAGCAGTTGCTTTGAATTAGGCACTATTTGGAATAAACCACAATCAGTTTAGTAAAATTTTGATTATATTAGCCTTGCAAATAGGCTTGCCCAGAGTGAGTAGCAGCATATTCTGGATAAGTAACGGGAAAAAATGAAATTATGATTCCAGTACATCTAGGGCTGGAAGTCTCCTAGAGCTGTCGGGAATAATCTTAAATACCTGGTCCTCATTGCCCTGTTTGAAACATCTTAGCCAAGCATGTGCCAAGTGTAGCTTTGAATGCCATCATTCGTCTAATGGTAATTTGCACTCACTGGTCAAGGTTTTACCTGCTGGAACCATGGGAAACAAATTTGCTCCCCAAGACTTGCTCTAATTTTAGATATCTTTGCTCTTAAAATGAAAATTTCTAATTTCTTCAGTCATTCCTCCTGTGACACTTCTTCCGGAGCAGAAGACTGGCTAATGAGTTATAGTATACACACTAGGTAGAATAATATGCAACACTAAAATAATCCTTCTGAAGGAGGGAGGGAAACTCTTCATGCTCAAAGACAAGAGCAGATTACAAAACTGGAAGGAAGCCACTTTCATATTGCTGAACACTTAGACTCAGATGTGCTTTTGTGTTTTCTAATTGTAAAAATAATTTGGCAATAGTACAAAACACTTAGAATATAGAAAAAAGATCTCCACATTCACAAATGACAGTAGCTGCCCAGTGTTGCTCTATGGACAAACTCTTAGAATCACTGGAAGAAGATCAAAATGAGAGACCCCAGGACTCCATCTGACTTACTGCATCTCTGAGGATGAAATCTGGGATCCTGTGTTTTCCACTGACTCCCAGGGGGCTCTGATGTGCAGATAACGTGGGGGGTTAACTGCTTTTTTAATCACACAATAATCATCTCTGTATTCCCTTCCAGTCTTTTTTTCACATGCACTGAAGTTGTTCAGTCATTAAGTCGTGTCCAACGTTTTGTGATCCCATGGACTGCAACACACCAACCTTCCCTGTCCTTTACTATCTCCCAGACTTTGCTCAAACTCATATCCATTGAGTCAGGATGCTATCTAACAATCTCCTCCATGCATATGTTTATGCAATTGTACTCAACTTTGCACACAAATATTTTTAAGTAACTTTGAAAAGTTAGTGTTCTTTGAACTGAAATGCCTGTTTAACGTTACAATATAGGGAAGTCAGGAGAAGAAAAGGTATCCTATCATCATAGAACCTTAGACAACCACCATTAACTTTTTGATGTAAGATTCTTACCTTTTTTCTAGGCATCATTTTTATTTGATTTGTTTTCACTGGGATGATTGAGCTGCACATGCAATACTAGAAACTATATTTTTCTGAACATTATGAGAGCATGATTTTTTAAATGCTATTACAAACTTTTCATAACATTTAACCACTGCTCTATTGTTGGCCATCATTATACTTAACAAATAATTTTATGACAAACGTCTCTGTGTGTAAAGCACTTGCTATTGGACTATTCTCTTACAATACATGCCAAGAAATACAGTTATTGGATCAAATACAGTTATTGGATCAAAGTATATGAATATTTAGAACCTTTCTTTTTCAAAAAAGATCAAATCATCATGATTACCTCAAAAGCCCTATCAAGTAGGTCAGCTCATTGCCTCAGCATCTCTGTTTACAGAATATTTAACTCTAGCCTAAAAACCTAAAACTGATTGTGCAAGGGAAAACATCTTAGTGATGCAAAGAATCTCTTGAACAAGTTACATAGCCATCTCACTGTATGGGTGAATCTGAGTGTCCCACCATGGAGCTGACATGCTGGGGGAAGCCACATAATGAGGTTCTTTCTAGATTTCTAGAGCTGGGTAGGGAAGGTCTGCGAAAGGAGCAGCTCTGCGGTGGTGCTGTCCCTGTGGAGGAAAAAACCACCCCTCCTGGGTGCCTGCACAGGGTCGGGGCTCACCTGTGTAGATAATGGGGAAACGAGGAGCTGGCTCTTTGACAGAAGAGCAAAGAACTCCAAGTGAGTGCTCATTATGGGAGGGCTCGGATTCTCCTGGAGAAATAATGAGTGCCACCAGCACTCAGCTGGATTCCTCAAGGACCCTTCAGGAGCCAACAAGCTGGGCTTGATTAGGCTAATTTAGCGACAGCAGTCTAGCAGGGGGAGGAGTGCAGAGGAAAGGGTATCAGGAAGGGGCAAAGGGAAGTTTTGAAGGGGATGTTGAAGTATAAAGAAATAGTCCATTTAAAATGCCTGACCTCTAATACAGGGTGCTGAATTGATAAAGCATCTTCCCTTCTAAGAATGTGGCCTATGATCTCAGGACGTTAGGAGCTGGGGGACAGATGCTGTTTGTGTTCCTTCCTGCTTCTCCTCGGCCCACCTCGGACACAACTGTATCTCAGGTAATGTGGGGGTTTCCGGCACACTGACAGCTTCCCATCTCAAGTCCTTGCATCTCACTGCTCGCCTGCCCGTTGGTTTCCCAGCATCTAGCGAAGTCTGCTTGGCTGCACAACTGGGAGGAAGCTAACGCCCCAGAAACAATCTTCAACTCCTGGGGAATGAGGACAGTAGAGCAATACCCCCAGCTTCTAGCCCGTCTCTTGAGACAGTTCTGAAGTACATCCTACAGGGTTTCTTGAAATGTCTCCAGTGGGATTGGGCCCACCTTGTCCACTGAGCGACCCATCATTAAAGCATATATTATTAACTCACTTCTCTTCCCTGCCACTCTTGCCCTACTCCCTCATCTGTGCTTCCCAAGTGTGTGCTAAATCACTTCAGTCATGTCTGACTCTTTCTAACTCTGTAGACTGTAGCCTGCCAGGCTATTCTGTTCATGGGACTCTCCAGGCAAGAATACTGGAGGAGCGGGTAGCCATTCCCTGCTCCAGGGGATCTTCCCAACCCAGGCATCGAACCCACACCTCTTATGTCTCCTGCATTGGCAGGCGGATCCTTTACCACTGAGCCACTAGGGAAGCCTAAGATAACTCCCAAATAAACTACATAACCCAAGCCCCTGTCCAGAGAGCCAACTTGTAGGAGAACTAAACTAAGACAATAACAATTCTTATGCCCTTTTAGCAGATTAGAATACTGAGTTTCCAAGGGCCCCAGGGACTTTTACAAGGTCCACATCTGCCATGAGGCAACATCAGAACCAGAAGCTCACTGTCCAACTCATGTTCTCTCTACAAGGTAGTTTATTTTCCAAACCAAATAATAACTGTATATGGAGTACTTATTAGACGCTAGGTGCCCCAAGTAAGTGAAAGAGAAAGAGATGATTATTTACCATAATGCAATATCTTATTAATAGCAATCATCTAGTTCAATTCCATTATTTACTGCTCAGAATTTATTTAAGGCCTGGGGGTTGTTGTTTAGTTACTAAGTCATGTCTGACTTTTGCAAACCCATGGACTGCAGTCTGCCAGGCTTCTCTGTCCATGGGATTTCTCAGGCAAGAATACTGGAGTGGGTTGCCATTTCCTTCTCCAGGGAATCTTCCTGACCCAGGGATCAAACTTGTGTCATCTGCGCTGAAGGCAGATTCTTTACCACTGAGCTACAGGAAAGCCCCTTTAGGTCCCACGTGCCATGCCAGGTACTTTGCCAGGCACTAGGAGCCTAAAGATGAAAGAAGCCTGGCCCCTGCCCTTGGAAAGGTTAGAATCTAACAGTGGGGGGTGGGGCAGGGGAGCTAGACACAGACACTTTTCAATATACAGTGGTAACTGGGAACATAGTACAGAAAGGAATGACACTGAACTCAGGCTGGGGGGTGGTGTGGGGGATAAGTATTGGATAAAATGTTTCTTGAATGAGATTCATTCATTAATGCATGCAACGAGCATTCCCTGTTTCTACTACATTCCAGGTGGCATGCTAGGAGTTTGGATTACACTGGTGAATCAAACAGCTGCAGTCACTGCTTCAGGCCAGAGCTGAGTCTTGGAAGATGCCTAAGAGCTAGCCAGAAAGAGAGGACTGGGGAAAGGCCTTCCAGATGGTATCTGCACAACCAGGGAAACATGAAGCAGCATTGAGCAGGGAGGTATTTTTGCTCTGTGTATGTGTGTGTGTGTGTGTGTGTGTGTGTGTGTTGGGTGGAGGTGAATATGAGAACAGCATTGTCATAGTATAAACAAGAGGAGAGAGGGCCAAGAAATGAGTTGCAGGGTTGGCCAGGGACCGCGTCAGGGTGGAACCTAGACAAACATGTCACTATAGGAACATGAGGGGAGGAAGGTGGTGTTAATTCCACAGGGAATGGAGTAGGACATCAGAGAGACCTTCAAAGAGGCATCAACTTTTGAGATGGGTTTTTAAAAAATTGAAGGGATTTAGTGCCATATAAAAGGAGAAAGGGGAACTCTAAGAAGATTTGGCTTATTCTACAGAACAAATCCTGTTCCTTGTGCATACAGAATGACAATCCAGCAAAATGTTCTTTCAGAAAACACATTCCTCCAGGGTGAGATTCAGGATGTCATCTCTTGTTGTGTAGAGCCCAACCTATACAGCTAAAAATAGTATCTGGGAAGGCCTGACCTCACAAGGGATCTCTCTCAGTCCTTTAACCAAGTGTACAAAGCACATCCAATTAGACATTCATTCATTTGGATTGAACTAGCTGTTCTTCAATAAGCCTTTTTAAATGCAAATATGCTGGATGGAGGGGAAGCCAAGACACATGACATCACAACACTGACTGGGTCAAATGGAGGCCTAGGAGACCCCAAATTATTTCCTAATATTCTCCTCTCTCCTCCTCCCACAAGTGATGTACTTGACCTCTACTGCCTCCCCTTAAAGCACACAGTGCCTAGAATGCATCTGAGTCTCAAGCAGGAAGGATTTAAGCAGACACACTTACCATCTAGCCACCCTGATAAATGTGGAGGATTCCCTTTTTTGGATACCTGGGCTTCAGGTTGCTGTGAGTACATGTCCTCAAATTACCACTTGCTGGGCTCAGAAACCTGCTGATTAGTACTGAACCTGTTACCACTTTGCCAACCTTCCATGCAGACATCTCTAGCCCACTTGGCTGTGGGTCTTGCCCCAGGGAAATATCCTCTTTTACTCCCTATAGCTGGACAAGGACCTAAGTCGTAAAATGAGTCCCAGCAACTCCCCACATTTGGGGGTCTGCCTGGTCAAACTTCCAGCAAGAAAGGCAGAGTTTATTCCCTCATTTATTTCACTAGAACTTATTGAGTACCTACTCTGTGCACAGCCTCAAAGACGGCCTCAGGGGTCAGGTGAGCGAATGAGTAATTGCTGTGCAGTGTGAGGTGGGAGAAACTGGAATGGAACTGAGGAAGGCTGACAATAGGAAAAGGTTTAGGCTTAGATTCTCTTTGAGCACTAGTTTTCTCAGCTGTGAAATGGAGATATTTTTTCTTTGTGGGGTTGCTGTTGGGATTTGAGATGTTATATAAAGTATGCTGTAGATAAAGATGCTCCATACACAATGGATCTTGCATTGTTCCCAGCTAGCATAAGACTGGTGAAAGGCCTATATGGACTATATATGCTTCACTCTGGGGACCTGAAATGTTTGGTGTAGCATATTACCTCTTCCATAGTACCTCTTCTTTGCATTTTAATAGGGCAGCTCTTCCCAACTGTATTGCTTCTTCCCAACCCTTTCTTGTTTTTTATAAATGAGGGATCTAATGCACAAGCAGATACACTAAATTGTCCCAGGTTATGTAACTACTTGGGCTTCCCAGGTGGTGCTAGTGGTAAAGAACCCATTGCCAATGAAGAGACATAAGAGACCTAGGTTCAATCTCTGGGTTGGGAAGATCCCCTGGAGGAGGGCAGGGCAACTCACTCCAGTATTCTTGCCTTCAAAATTTCATGGACAGAGGAGCCTGGCAGACTACAGTCCACGGAGTTGCAAAGAGTTGGACACGATTGAAATGACTGAGCACACACATGTAGCTACTAAGACTGTGGCATATCATATATCCAAACCCAGGTCTTCAAGTATGAGTCTACTCTTCCTTCCATCCCCTTGCTGCTTCCCTTATTCTAGGCAGGTCCATTTATTAATGCTGGAATGGGGGTAAAGTGAACATTACCCCAAAGTGGGTTTCTTTCCCACCGGTAATAAAGACCCAGTAATTGACCCAGGAGCACTAAGGACTGCTTCAATACCTGTGCTAAGCATCTTCATAAATCTGTGTGCAGATGGACAGGAGCAGAGCTGGAACTGCCTGAAGAGGTAACATACTTCAAAGGTACCAGCTCAGCAAAAGAAGGGGAAGGAAAGATCCCACTGGAGACTAATAAAGAGAGTAGGATTTTGGATCAGCAGACAGCTGGAAAAATGCACATCTTGATCATTCCTATCCAGATCTTGTTTAATTATTTCCAATATCTGGGTTTCAAAAATAATGTGCTTCCCCTACAGCTCCCACAAAGCACAATTTTGATCAAGGCAAACAGTCAAATGAATACTTGGGCTGATCAGCATCAGTCTATTCACACAAAGAATCCAAAGAGAATAAGGCTTAAGACAGGAGACGGACGTGCAGAGTCTAATTTCAGATTCTGCCTTGCGGAAAGAACTGTTCCCTCAATGAACATCTATTTATCCATATATAAATTAAGGGTGGATAGCAATAAAAAAAGTTTGCTTTCTTACAATTTGATATAGAACAGTATTCAGAATAAAGCTGGAATATAATGGATGCTCCCTTTCATGGATCACAGCCTTGCTATGGTGAAGGAGCTTGCATAACTCAATGAAGCTATGAGCTATGCAGTGCAGGGCCACCCAAGATGAATGGGTCACAGTAAAGAGCTCTGACAATGTATTCCCCTCAAGGAGGAAATGGCAACCCACTCCGGTATTCTTGCTGTAAGAACCATATGAACAGTATAAAAAGGCAAAATGATATGATACTGGAAGATAAGCCCCCCAGGTCGCAAGGTGCCAAATATGCTACTGGGAAAGACCAGACAGCAATTACTAATAGCTCCAGAAAGAATGAAGCAGCTGAACCAAAGTGAAAATGATGCTCAATTGTGGATGTGTCTGGTGGTGAAAGTACTATGCTGTAAAGAACAATATTGCATAGGAACCTGGAATGTTAGGTCCACGAATCAAGGTAAATTGGACGTGGTCAAGCAGGAGATGGCAAGAGTGAATATCGACATCTTAAAATCAGTGAACTAAAATGGATGGGAAGGGGCAGATGACCAATACATCTACTACTGTGGGCAAGAATCCCTTAGAAGAAATGGAGTAACCCTCATCGTCAACAAGAGAACAAAATGCAGTACTTGGGTGCAATCTCAAAAATGACTGAATGATCTCGGTTTGTCCATTCAACATCACAAATATAATGTGCTCCAACCACTGATGCTGAAGAAACTGAAGTTGAACAGTTCTACAAAGACCTACAACAGCTTCTAGAATGAACACCCCCCAAAAGATGCCCTTTTTATCATAGGGGATTCAAATGCAAAAGTAGGAGATCAAGAAATACCTGGAATAACAAGTAAGTTTTGCCTTAGAGTACAAAATGAAGCAGGGCAAAGGCTAACAGAGTTTTGTCAAGAGAACACACTGGCCATAGCCAGTGAAAAGGGTGAAAAGGGTGAAAACACCCTTTTCCAACAACACAAGAGATGACTCTACATGTGGACATCACCAGATGGTCAATACTGAAATCAGATTGGTTATTTTCTTTGCAGCCAAAGATGGAAAAGCTCTATACAGTCAGCAAAAACAAGACCTGGAGCTGACTGTGGCTCAGATCATGAGCTCCTTATTGCAAAATTCAGGCTGAAATTAAAGGAAGTATGGAAAACCACTAGGCCATTCATGTATGACCCAAATCAAATCCATTATGATTATGCATTGGAGATGATGAACAGGTTCAAGGGATTAGATCTGGTAGACAGAGTGCCTGAAGAACTATGGACAGGGGTTTGTAACATACAGTGACCAAAACCATCTCCAAGAGAAAGAAATGCAAGAAGCCAAAGTCGTTATCTGAGGAGGCTTTACACATAGCTGAGGAAAGAGGAGAAGCAAAAGGCAAGACAGAAAAAGGCGAGATATACCCAACTGAATGCAAAGTTCCAGAGAAGAGCAAGGAAAGATAAGAAGGCCTTCTTAAATGAACAGTGCAAAGAAATAGAGGAAAATAATAGTATGGGAAAGACTAGAGGCCTCTTCAATAAAATTGGAGATATTAAGGGAACATTTCATGCAAGGATGGTAGGATGAAGGACAGAAATGATAAGGACCTAACAGAAGCAGAAGAGATTAAGAAGAGGTGGCAAGAATACACAGAAGAACTACACAAAAAGAAGTCTTAAAGACCCAGATAACCACAATGATGTGTTAACTCACCTAGAACTGGACATCCTGGAGTGTGAAGTCAAGCGGGCCTTAGGAAGCATTCAGTCAGTTCAGTTCAGTCGCTCAGTCATGTCCAACTCTTTGTGACCCCATGGACCACAGCACACCAGGTCTCCCTGTCCATCACCAACTCCCGGAGTTTACCCAAACTCATGTCCATTGAGTCGGTGATGCCATCCAACCATCTCATCCTCTGTCATCCCATTCTCCTCCCACCTTCAATCTTTCCCAGCATCAGGGTCTTTTTCCATGAGTCGGTTCTTCACATCAGGTGGCCAAAGTATTGGAGTTTCAGCTTCAACATCAGTCCTTCCAATGAACACTCAGGACTGATCTCTTTTAGGATGGACTGCATTACTATAAGCAAAACTAGTGGGGGTAATGGAATTCCAGCTGAGCCATTTAAAATCCTAAAACTAAACTGCTAAACTGCTGCATGCCATATGTCAGCATATTTGGAAAACTCAGCGCTCAGTGGCCACAGGACTGGAAAATGTCAGTTTCCATTCCAATGCCAAAGAAGAACAATGCCAAAGAATGTTCAACCTACAATACAGTTGTGCTCATTTCACATGTTAGGAAAGTTATACCCCAAATCCTTTAAGCTAGGCTTCAGCAGTATGTGAACTGAGAGGTTCCAGATGTACAATATAGGTTTACAAAAGGCAGAGGAACCATGGCCAACATTCATTGGCTTATGGAGGAGAAGGAAATGGCAACCCGCTCCAGTACTCTTGCCTGGAAAATTCCATGAATGGAGGAGCCTGGTAGGCTGCAGTCCATGGGGTCACAAAGAGTCGGACACGACTGAGCGACTTCACTTTTTTTCTTTCTATAGTTCCTTTTGGAGAAGGAAATAGCAACCCACTCCAGTATTCTTTCCTGGAGAATCCTGTGGACAGAGGGGCCTGGTGGGCTACAATCTATGGGGTTGCAGGGAGTTGGACATGACTAAGCAATGAACACACACACATTGGATCATGGAGAAAGCAAGGGAGCATTTACTTCTGTTTCACTGACCATACTAAAGTCTTTGACTGTGTGGATCAAAACAAACTGGAAAATTCTTAAAGAGATGGGAGTACCAGACCACCTTGCCTGTCTCCTGAGAAACTTTTATGCAGGTCAAGAAGCAACAGCTAGAACCAGACATGGAAAAACTGACTGGTTCAAAATTGGAAAAGGAGTATGGTTGCTCTGCTCATTTAACTTTACATCATATAAATGCCAGGCTGGATGAATTACAAGCTGGAATCAAGATTGCCTGGAGGGATATCAACAACCTCAGATGTGCAAATGATACCACTCTAAAGGCAGAAAGTGAAGAGAAACTAAAGAGCCTCTTGATAGGGTAAAAGAGGAGAATGAAAAAGCTGGTTTGAAATTCAACATAGAAACAAAAACAACTAAGACCCATGGCATTCAGTCTCATCACTTCATACTCACAAACAGAAGGGGGAAAAGTAGAAGCCATGACAGATTTTATTTTCTTGAACTTCAGAATCACTGCAGACAGTGACTTCAGCCATGAAATTAAAAGACACTTGCTCCCTGGAAAGAAAGGTATGACAAACCTAGACAAAGTATTAAAAATCAGGGACATCACTTTGCCAATGAAATTGCATATAGTCAAAGCTATAGTTTTTCCAGTAGTCATGTACAGATGGGAGAGTTGGACCCTAAAGAAGGCTAAGCACCAATGAATTGATGCTTTCAAATTGTGGTGCTGCAGAAGACTCTTGAGAGTCCCTTGAACTTCAAGGAGATCAAACCAGTCAATCCTAAAGGAAATCAACCCTGAATATTCACTGGAAGGACTGTTGCTGAAGTTGAAGCTCCAATACTTTGGCCATCTGACACAAAGAGCTGACTCATTGGAAAAGACCCTAATGCTGGGAAAATTGAAGGCAAAAGGAGTTGGCAGAGGATGAGATGGTTGGACAGCATCAATGACTTCATGGACATGAATTTGAGCAAACTCTGAGAGATTGTGGAGGAGAGAGGAGCATGGCATTTGCAGTCGGATGCAAAGAGTCGGAAATGACTTAGTGACTGAACAATAACAACAAATAATGGATGCTACTCAAAGAAATTCATGTTGATTTATGATGGTCTCCAGAAGACAACATTAAAGAAGGTACAATGTATAGATTTTTAAATATTCTGAATCAGTTGCTGAAAAGAAGTTAAATTTAGAATTAAGAACATGGACATTAGACTTTTGGCCTTCTCTTGACTCAACAAAGACTTTGCCTATAACGTCTTAGAGCATAATGTATTGTCTCTTCTGAAATATGTGGCTGACATGGTCCTATGTACACAGACTGCCCTGAGTTCAGGCCCATGAGGACTCTGCTTGTTTCAAACTGAGAGACTCAGCAGCCTCATTGACCACCCCGCCACAGGTATTATCCACATAGACTTTACATTGGTCCTAACCATCAGGTTAGGTTTAGTAAGTCTACTCCTTACACAAACTAATATTCACTCATAAGCTGATATTCAATCATTCCATAAACCTTTATTGAACCCTAGGTGACAGGGGAAGGTTGGGTGTAAAGATGGCACAGATATGATTCCTCCCCAAGGTCCCCTTCATCTAGGAGAGGTGAAAGGTGGCAAAAACTCTGTCCTTGTCCAAACTTTAGTCAGGCTCCTCTGAGCCCTACCCTAGTCTCCACTAGGCCTTGACTTTGAGCTCCATCCTTGACTTGCCAAACCAAGCAAAGAGTTTTGCTAAGTCAGCTCAGCAAGAATCTTACCTTTGACATGTGATCAAGTTCCTCATCTTCCATCCTTGATGTCTAAGTCCTTGACCTTCCATTAGCAATAATGCTATTAAATGAGTTGAGTAAAAATTCCTCTACCCTTGATGTCTGACATAGTTTCCCTTAGTAATTTTCCATCCATTGACTTCCTTATTCTGTGTTTTGGCTATAAATCTCCAGCTGTCTTTGCTGTATTCAGAATTGAGCCCAATCCTATAAAGAGGGGCTCTCCTTCCCCTACTGCAATAGCTCAAATAAAATCTGTTTAGCCTTTTTTAACAATGTCCAGTGAATAATTTCTATTTAAAACAAGCCTGCGGGACTTCCGTGGTGGCCCAGTGGTTAAGAATCTGCCTGGTAATGCAGGGGACTCCGGTTTGATCCCTGGTCCAGGAAGATCTCACATGCTGAGAAGCAACTAAGCTCAAGCACCACAATCCCTGAGCTCATGTGCCTAGAGCCCGTGCTCCGCATCAAGAGAAGCCACTGCAATGAGAAGCCTGCACACCGCAGCGAAGGGGAGCCCCTGCTCACTGGAACTAGAGAACGCCCGGGCACAGCAATGAAGACCCAGTGCAGCCAATAATAAACTAATAATTTAAAAAAAAAAAAAAAAAAACAAGCCTGCATACAGTAAACACAGTGTAATGAGTAATACTTGCTTCCATTCCTTGGGCTCCTAAAAGTAATGGTACCAATATTTAGGGCTTCCCAGGTAGCTCAGTGGTAAAGAATATGCCTGCCAATGTAGGAGATGCAAGTGTGGTCCCTGGGTCTGGAAGATCCTCTGGAGAAGGAAACGGCAACCCACTCTGGTATTCTTGCCTGGGAAATTCCATGGACAGAAGAGTCTGGTGGGCTACAGCCCATGGGGTCACAAAGAGTCAGACAAGACTGAGCGACTAAACAACAACAACAACCGAAAGCTAACATTTATTGAGTATTACTTGGGGTCAGGCACTGTGCTGCATACTTTGGCAGCCATATTCCCTGGAATCTCTTATCAAGGTTAATTCTGCTCAGTGCAAAAATCATCTAAAGACAATCTTGGAGTCAGAGCTCCCTTTCAGCCTGACCAAGACCTACTCAGGGCCTGTGTTCCTTCTACAGATCCCTGCTTCCTTCCTCCTCTCCTTTCACAAATGTCAGACCTGCATCACAGTCTGCAGCTATCCGTGATGACTCCTGCTCTCTTCCCCTGTATATTTCAGAGCTTGTCCCCCCTCCACAATAAGTCTCTTGTACTTATATTAATAACCCTCTATTCACATCTGCTTCCTGGTGGATCTGAACTGATAAATATACATTATATCATTTAATCTTCACCACAACCTTGTGAAGTGGATACTGTTATAATAACAATTTTTCACACTGAAGTATAGTTGATTTACAGTGTTGCTTGTGTTAGTTTCAGGTGTATAGCAAAGTAGTTCAGATATACATTTTTCATGTATTATTTTATATTCTTTTCCAAGTCAGCCTCCATCATTCATTGGCTGTAGAATCTTGGGCTGGATGTTCAACCTTCTGGAATCTCTAAGAACTGAGTCAAGAGGTTCAGAATGTGATAAAGCTTATTAAAGTGCTAAAGCCAATACAAAGAGTATTATGAGCAATTTTCAGACTAATAAAGAGAACAAGGAAAGGACAGGTCCAGTACAAGGAAATGAAAAACGAATGTTTACAGAGAGTGGAGGACCATGGACTCTGGAATGGGACTACCTGGCTTTAGATCCAGCTACAGCCACTTACTAGTTGTGTGATTTCAGGCAAGTTATTAATATTTGGCCTCCCTCAGTTTCCTCATTTTATAAGATAGTGGTGGCAGAGCTACCTACTTAATAGTGTTCCTTTGAGGATTGAAGGAGTTTACAAATATATTGCACTTGGAACAGTGTCTACCATACATTAAGAGTAATGTCAAATATTAGCTTTTTTTTTTCACCCTCTGGGATCTATCTTGGTTATCACCCAGGACCACAGTATGACTATGTCCAAGTCTTGAACCCAGGCTGTCTCACTGTCTACCTTATATCTGCCCAATACTGTCTCTTTAAATTAGACTGACCCTCCCATAGGTTATTAAAAACAAAAAACAGCAAGACAGAGATTTGGACAAAAGCCCTGGAGTGTCTAGTCAGGGTTCCAGCAGAAAACAGATGGCATACTCGATTAGGATAATAGGATTATTTACAAAGCTGTGGGCAGCATACAGGGAAACCACAGGGGATGGTGAGGCTCCCCGAGGGCTAGTTACGGAGGGGCTCCCTGACGTCGCTAGGTCTGAAGGGGCAGGGGAAGGAGAGGTTAACAGAGCCAGAAACACAACAGGGACGCAGACCGGTGATTGGGGGATGCACACACCGCATGATGCTCTGAAGAAAGGAATCTGCGGGAGCAAATGGCTTCACCTCCTTCTCCCTCCTCCCCACCCCCTTCCAGTCTCCTGCCTGTCTTCCCCATTGGCTGTCCCCGTTCAGAAATCAGATGATAAGACATTCATTTACTCTCAGTGTTGGTCTGCCTCCAGGGGCACAGGGCATGATGAAGAATGGTAGAGAGTGTCTGAAAAGGGCTAACAGAAGTTACCCAACATAAAGTTTAGACTCATAGCATCATTTGTTCTTTGCTTTATGCTCCCTTCTTAACTTCCCATGGTTCCTGAACCCCTGGCTTTGGGACTCAGCTTTAATTTTACTCCATGGACCTGATTACAGGTTGGGCCCTCCAGTTGTATCCTGCATCATCTCTCTTAGAAGGGGCGTCTGTTCTAACCCATGCCCTTAAACCCTGCCTCATGTTCACCCAACATGGCCCTGCAGGCACAAAGCAAGTCCCACACTGTGCTGTCTCTTCTGTTCTAGCTCTTATCTGCCTGATTTCAAAGACTTGATTATACTACCTATAAAATACATAAACAACAAGGACCTACTGTATAGCACAGGGAACTATCCTTGATATTCTGTAGTAATCTATAAGGGAAAAGAAAACAAATATATATATATATATATATATATACATATATATATATGTATATAACTGAATCACTTTGCTGGACACCAAAAACAAATAGAACATTGTAAATCAACTATACTCCAATTTTAAAAAGTCATAAAGGAAAAGAGATAAAGAAGATGCATTAAAAAAAACTGGTAGTTTTTAATGTTCACCATTACTTTAAAACTAGGGAAATATTAAAAACAAATAAAAACCCCCAAACCTGATTATATTCTTTGGTCTTGACATCTTCTTTCAGTCCTTTTGACATGCTCCTCTTTGGGCTCTGTTGGCCATGTATCTGGTTATATACTGGCTTCTCTGTGGTTTTAGAGGCTCTGCTGGATCTCTTGGCTTCTGTGCCTGTCTGTTTTAGGTGGAAGCGCACCACTTCTTGAATCTCCCAACTGCTGGGACAATCCACCATGCTTAGCTGTAAGATAGAGAAACATGATATTTTGCACTTAACGCTGAGCTATATTTACTCACTATCACAGCAAGTGACCATCTCTCTGATCACACTGGATCTTCAAAACAATCATAGGAGGTGTGTGTCATTTTTGCTCCATTTTTAGTAAACTAAACTCTTGGTAAAGTGAAGTGACCTGCCAAATAACATCCAGTTGGTAACGACCAGGAACTAGGCTACCTACTTCATATAAAACCTCTCACCACAATCTCAGCTCCATGACAACAGGGATTTTGTCTGTTTTGTTCATTACTTTTTCTCCAGCACTTAAAGGAGTATGTGTCCTAACAGGAGCTCAATAAATTTCTATTGAATGAATATTGAATGAATGATTCCATTGGACGTTCATCCCAACCCCAGAGGGGAAGTATGATTATTTTCCTCATTTTTGAAGAAATTTAGGAGGTTGAGAGAGGTTAAGTAGTTTCCTCAAAATCACATCTAGTTAGACTCTAACCCAACTGTGAGTCCAAGGCCATGCTCTAAAGGATGCTATTCTGTGTGATTCAGGGACCAAGGCTGGATTGTTAATTGTTTGTCTCTGGTGTGTGATAAGTATAGAAGTTGATGGTGAGCTTTTAGAGACTCTTATAATAGCAGTTTCACATTGCTTTGGTTTTCCAGTATGTGATTAGTGTCTTGTCTTATTTATTGCACAAGATGCTGACTAGGATCCTGTTGAATTCAGAGACAGCTTGCTTGCGGTACAAAGTACAGGCCACTAGTAGGACTCTGTATCAATCCTCAGTTGATTAGCAACAAAAGAGGAGTCTAGGTTTTCCCCACAGATGGTTTGATAGGCACTGCTCTAATTTACTCCAATTGTGCCAAATGTCAACACATTGTTCTTTCAAACGCAGCCCTACTACTAAACACAAAGGGAATATATGTTTCCATGTTTTTAGTTCCTTTCTTCTCTCATCATACAAGCATTTATGAGCAGTTCCTGTGTTGGGTGCTGGGGTGTCGGTTGGATATAGCTGGCCCTTGCCTATACAGCTGACCCTCGGAGTTTACACATTGTTTGGTGTAGCTGCATGTTCATGGACCTAGCTCTCTTGGGTAACAAAAAAATGATTTCAGGAGAGGTCTTATCAATGGAGAATGAGCTAATGAAGCCACTCAGGCTCTCTGTGGTGCCCTGGAAAAATACGAGTTCTTTCATATTTCATAGTTCTTTCACTGTTAAGACTGCAGCCCTGAGATGAGGACTCAGAAGATATAGGGCATGAGCTGACTGACACAGCAAAACTGATCTTTTGTTCTGTTAGAACAGGGTGACATCGTGGTGAGCTGGTTTATGCTATTTGTGTCTGAAATACTAAGATTTTGACTACCTCCTGAATGCTTTAAAAGTGTATCAGAGAGAGTGATCCCATGATGCTAGCAGAGGAAGTCACTGCAAAAGAAAAGGAACAATCAATGAAAATAACTGGTCAAAGCACTAAATCTTCCTGCAAAGAGCTCAGGGTTGGAATCAAATAGACTGCGTTTAAGTCTCAGGTCTGCAGCATGGTGGCCTGTGGCCGCATGCAAGTGACTTAACCTCCCCGTGGGGCAGAATCCTTGTCTCGAAAATGAAGATAATAATTCTTACTCCCCACTGTGGTCGTAGGAATCTGTGCTGTAAATTCAGTACAGGAATCCTGCTACAATGCTCATAAGTAGCTGTGGTGATTGTTTTTGTTCATTTGTTTTGATGTTTGTCATAATAGATACAAACCTGGGTGGGAAGGTCTGAAGTTGCACCCCTACCTGAGTCACGTGCAACAGATTGTCTGGATTTGAATCTTGGCTCTGTTGCTTCCTTACTGGCACATGACAGGTGCTATGCAAATGTTTATTTAAACTAAACTAAAAAGGTGGGTTTGATCCAAACAGGAAAGCAGAGTCTAAGCTGAGAGCTCACTGATTTAGCATTGGTTTACTGAGGGCTTTACATGGTGCTGGGCACTGGGGACAAAGTGTGAATAGTCTTGAGTTTCTACCTTTGTGGAGATCAAATCCAGGAGAGAAGGCGGGCAAAGCAAAAAGGAATTAAGTGGTGGGGGAAGATAATAAGAATATGAATGAGGAGGGTTTTGGATCAGAGAGGAAAGTCAACCTAAAGAAGGATGCTTATGCTTAATCACTAGGCAGAAAAGAAAGGAACAACTTTCCAAGGATCAGACCCATGACCAGGGTAGCACCAGACCTATATAGCCCTTGACATACATGTTAGAGCCGTCCCTTTGCTTGTCTGCCTCCCCCCACCAGACAGTAAACTCCATGAGGTCAGGATTATCTGCTTTGCCCTCCACTGCCCTCCCTTGGCCTCACAATGACATTTAGTATGTTCTTAATAAATATTTGTTAAACGAATGAATACATATTCCAGACCTATTTGCAAGAGGTCTCCTATTTTGAGTTGTAAAATGACAATAGCTAGTTCACGGTAATCATTTAGTTTGTTCCAAATGCTGTTCTAAGTACTTTAAGCATTACATTATTTCATCATTACAACAACCTATAAATAGTCAGCAAATCGGTCAAGAAAATGTTGTTCAAACACTCTAATATGCACAGCAATGGGTGAGATGCTGGGGAGGAAAGAGAATATTGAGCTTGCCAGTACTCTTCCATGGGTCTTTTCCAAATAGCTCTCTTCACTCCCTTTCTCTCCCTGCTTAAGTGGAATTTTGCTCCAAAAATCCAATCAGGTAAATCCTCTGCCAAAGGCCTTTCCATGATCTTGTGGGAATCAGGGTGTTTGTTCTCACTCACTCTGTGCTTCCTAACATCCTCTACCCACTTTGTAGCATGCAGAATTTCTTGGAACGGCCCTGAAGATCCCCCATCCCCCTGAAGATTCCCCTGGAATCTGTAAATGTGATGAGCTGTCACTCTTATGACTGTGTTATAAGGCACAGCTGGGTTTTTAAAAAAAGGAGTATAGACAGGTGAGCCAGATATAATCATAAGAGTCCCTGAAAGTACAGTACTTTTTCAGGCTGGTGACAGAAGAAAAGGCAGGAGATGAAAGCAAAGAGATTTGGCAGAAGAAAAAAGCTAAGAGTCGAAATACGAGGAAGACTCCATCCTCCATTGCCTTGGAGATGAAGGGAAGGGACCATGTGAAAAGGAAAGTAACTGACCTCTAGGGAGAGTGAGCAGTCAGCAAAGAAACAAGCACCCTGGACCTACAGCCTCAAGGAACTGGATTTTGCCACCAACGTAAATGATTTGGAAGTGAATTCTTCTCCTAAGCTTCCACATAAGAGCCCAGGCCAGCTGACACCTGGACCTTGACCTTATGAGGCCCTAAAGCTGAGAACCCACATGAGTTCATTGAGGTACTGACCTATACACTGTGAGCTAAGACATGAGTATTATTTTCAGCTGCTAAATTTGTGGTGCTTTGTTACAAGTTAGAAAACAAACACAGCCCTTTATCCTACCATACTTCATGTAAACATCTGTTTACTTGTCTGTATTCTATCAGGGCTTCCCTGGTGGCTCAGGGGTAAAGAACCTGCCTGCCAATGCAGAAGACAGGGTTCAATCTCTGGATTGGGAAGACCCCCTGGAGAAGGAAATGGCAACCCATTCCAGTATTCTTGCCTAAAGAATTCCATGGACAGAGGAGCCTGGAAGGGTTGCAAAGAGTCGGACACAACTTAGTGACTAAACAACAATTCCTCTCTAGACAGTGAGTTCTTCAAAGGCAAGGACTGCACCTTGAGTCTCTTTATCTTCAATGGGCAGCACAATGCCTGGCAGAGAGGAGATTCCCAGTAAATATTTGCCCTTGAACTAAAACGGATTCAAGCAAGGCTAGGGATCTGAACTGGACACACATAAAAAATGAGGGAGAATTTCAAGAGACAAAGTGACCCAGGGCTGGACTGAGCTCCCATAACTGTCAGGGGAGGTCTGAGATGAGCATGGATTGGAACATTCAGGGAAGACTTGAGCTTGTTCCTTATTCCATTAAATAGTTCCTCATGTCTCACTTCATGCTAGACATCTTACTCCCACTAGTGCAAAGTGAATCTAAGCTGCTGGCAGAGGAAATGGATCCTCCTGAAAGCTCCAGATGGAACTTTAAGGCATCACTTAAAAATCTGTGCTGATGTTGCATTCTGAGTGGACAACCCACAGATATTTAGCCTCCAGGAGGAGAAGGCAATGACAACCCACTCCAGTACTCTTGTCTGGAAAATCTCATGGATGGAGAAGCCTGGTGGGCTGCAGTTCATGGGGTTGCTAAGAGTCGGACACGACTGAGCAACTTCACTTTCACTTTTCACTTTCATGCATTGGAGAAGGAAATGGCAACCCACTCCAGTGTTCTTGCCTGGAGAATCCCAGGGACGGTGGAGTCTTGTGGGGTGGCGTCTATGGGGTTGCACAGAGTCGGACACGACTGACTCGACTTAGCAGCAGCAGCAGATGCCACGAAACCTGGGACAGACCCCTTCAGATGTGTTTACGGGCCTGGCCTAGGGAGCTGCCCAGGAAGTGGACTGTCCTCAGAGACTGTGGCCCAGACCTGGAGCCATGTTTCTGCCTCCAGGGCATATTCAGACACAGAGAACCATCAAATGTGAGACCTCTAAAGTTACCAACTCCTATAGTTTACAGATGAGGAACCTGAGGAGCAGAGAGTGGATAGAACTGGCCTATGCTAAAGAACAAATTAGTATGAGAGCTGGGTTCACAGCTCAAGGTTTCTGATTCCCTAATCCACATCATCACTGCCTCCCAGCATCCGTTTGATTAATGGCCTTAGGCTCTTATCCTTCCCCAGGGAATCTCCATCTTTACTCACCTAGAAATTTAAGACCTGAAAGGCAGAAAGAATGAATTTTTTTAGCTAATCCAAGCATGCATTGTAAATCTTTGTCTTCTTCCTGATGTGTGGCATATAACCCTCTTCTTCAGCTAGCAGGCTTTTGGCATCTTTCCACGGTGATAGAAGTGGTTCTAGAAGAACAATTCTCTCGTAGGCAGAGAGCTGATAACTGTAAGACAACATATTTGCCAGGAAAGAAGGTTTTGGAATCAGGGAAATGTGTAGCGGGCATTCATGTAGGTTGGGATATTGGTGGGGGCGGGGGGGGGGGGTAACGGAAAGATTGTTTCTTCTCACACAGAGGGTTGACAAGGAGAGGGGTTCCCATTTTCCTCAGGTGTCAACTAAGGTCTTTTCATTTAACACAGGAAGATGCATTTGACTTCCTTCCTCAAAAACTTGCAAAGGTTCCCCACTGTTTACAGAATAAAATCCACAGGTTATATACCCCAGTGTCAGTGGCTATTGATATTTTACTCTCAAACACATTTTCTGCTTCATATTCTATTTTCACATCCTTTGTAGATTAGGTTTTGTTTGTTTGTTTGTTTGTTTGCACATAACAGAACACAAACTTGAACTAGCATAAATAAAAGGGGGGCTTTATGATACAATTTTTTGTTATGATTCATGAAACCCATGGGCAGAAATGTAGCAGGGACCCTCTGAAATGAGGGTTCCAACACTCTTAGGACTCCTCTCACTCCTCTCTGCATAATTTCTTTACTATTTTCTCTTTCTGCAGAATGACTTATCTTTGTATCTCAAGGAGAAGAAGTACGACTCCTAATGGAGCTACTGGTTAAGTTATTGACCTCTCTTTATAGGTTCCTGTTCTAAAATTCCAAGAGATCTAAAGTGATTGGCCCCATTTGGGTCTCTGATACTCCCCTGGGGCAATAAACTGAGAATGCCCTAGGGCTGTTTGTACAAACATATAACTCCCTGGTCACTTTTTGTCGGAAAGAAGTACTCATCTGACATCCAGTGGGAGGCAAGAGATTAGAGGGTGCGGGAGGGGAAAGCCAGCTACCCCATGCCCTCGTCTGAGGGCAGCATCTCTAGCAGTAGTTGCATCCTCAACATAGCTCAAGCCACCACCTGGCGTGCTGTGCTATGGTTTCAGCTCCCCCCAGGCGATTCCAGCTTTAGCAACACCACTTTCTCCCTCCAGGTTAAAAGTTCTAGTGGCTCCCTGATGCAGCTGATCTCTGAGTTGCCTCACCAGCCCCGCTTGCCTTCTTAGACCCTCCATTACCTATGTGCCTAATTCCTATATTAAACGTATTTTAATTCACACACTTATAATGGCTTGTTTCCAGTTTGGACCCTGACTGATATGACTCCCTCCTCCTTCTTGCCATAGCAGTATGTAGGCAGAGCCCTCACACACCCATCAGTCTCCTTGCCCTTTGTCACTATTTGGTGGCAGAGTAAAGATTATTATTTCCCCTCAGGGGCCTTTGGATGATGCTATTGCCAAAAGTACTCAGTGGTCTGCCTCTACACCTGTGCTCCTTTCAGTATTCTGAGTTTTACCTTTGTGTTTGGCTGATCTTCAGAAAGTTGCATACTTGCTTTAAATTGGCATTGCTGTTGTTCAGTCTCAGAGTCATGCCCGGCTCTGTGACCCAATGGACTGCAGCACACCAGGCTTCCCTGTCCTTCACCTTCTCCCAGAGTTTGCTCAGATTCATGCCCATTGTGTTCCAATCATCTCTCTCTTTATTCTCAATGTATCAGTGGAACAAATTCAACAAACCCTCTTTTGTTATATATCTAGTACATGCCAGGTACTTTGCCAGGTGACCAAGATCTCAAGATAAATAAGACTCAGTCACTGCCCTTAGGAAGCTGCCCATCCAAGTTCTTTTAGAAATTAGTATAGCAAAAAGTTCACATTTTCAAGTCATCTTACATCCTCTGGTACTGCAAACAAGCACCATCAAAGTCTCCATCTTACCCGTCTGCCAGGAAGCTCAGAGCTAATCTGAATTCTCAGCAATAGTAACCATACTAGCCTACATAACTAGTGATTTTGCCTCTTCCTTCTTCCACATATATTATCTAATTCTATGTTAACAGCCTTATTTTGTACATATCTTTGATGGTAGGGCTGCCCAAATATCTTCTATAAGTTGACTGAATACATACTATAAATAATGCATCATCCGTCTTTGTAGGAAAATCTAGCATACAGGTATACAGTAGATGCTCAATAAAGAATTGATTTCTTGTCAAAATCAGATGGTAATCTAGACCATAATTTAATGCAATTGCTAATCTATTCATGACAATTGCTTGTGCCAATATCCTCAGGCCTCAGCTCTTTGAATTTTTCCTCATCATATTAAAAATAGAGAGAGCAAGCAAGCTCTTGTTTCCTGATGCCAATTAAGGCATCTTGATAGCTTCTTGAGAAAACTAATTGTCTCACTTTTTATGTCCAACATGGTGCTCAGCAATTGGACCCCCATCAGGCCATCCCCAGTTGAGTGAGTATAATTTGAATCACCCTCATCATGCTTAGAAAAGCAGCCACTCTCTGGCCTCTTAATATTCAATCTGGGGGGAAAAAAGTTCAATCCAAAGAGTTTTATTTTTCTTACTGTGTTTTTCTGTTCCAAGACACCTGCCTCTTGGTTGATCATGTCTAAATGTTAAAATGAAGTATCTCAGAGTCCTTTGAAGAAAAGGGATGTGGTTAACTGCTGAGTGCATTGAGTGTGCGTGCTGGGGACTCCTACAGAATTCAGCTGTCTCAACCTGAGTCTCATTAGAATATATCCTGCTATAGATATTCACTGTGCAAAGAGAAACTAGAGGAGCAGCTGGATTAACCAGAACATAAGCACGGCCAGGGCCTGGTACATATGCCACCAGCATAAATACCACTGACAAACTTGTCCCTCTTTCCCACTGAGCCCTAATGGGCCTCAGAATCTTTCTCAACCTGACACCTGAGGCAGGTACTACCATTGCGTCAGATTCAGCACTTTAGAGATTCTTGTCCTCTCCTGCTTGCAGATCTCAGGCCAGAGTCTTGGATTGAGCACCTGAATCCTGGGGCATGTGGTGATAAGCCCCAGGCCTAAGGGAGTAGATTCAAGGAGACAGAGGAACAGATTGTAGACACCGCATTTCAACTAAGTCTCTTGCTTCAGGGGACTATTCACCCCATGCGAACCGTTCACGCAAGCATTATGTGCTCTTTGAATTTTATCTTTTTTTTTTAATCAGAGCTAATATTTCTTTGTAATTATTTTTTCTGTTCTAATTTCACCTTTCTGTTGGACTTTAGACTTGGCCACTTGCTGCCTGGTGACACTGGGTGAATCTTTTTATCTTGCTAAGCTAGGCCTTCTCATCTCTGAGAACATACCACCTTCCATAAGCTTCTTGAGACTGAACAAACAATATATTTACAGCATAGAAATAAGCACCAAAAATCTGGAACCGAAGTATATTAAGCATAGGAAGCTCTGATCTGAACCTTAAGAAAGTTCTTAACCCTTCAGAACCTGTTTTCTCATCAGAATAAAGAAAACAATTGTACTGATCTCATAGGGCCATTCTAAGGATCAAACTGGTATTCTAGTTAAAGGTTTCCCTGGTGGCTCAGATGGTAAAGAATCTGCCTGCAATGTGGGAGACCCGGGTTCAATCGCTGGGTTGGGAAGATCCCCTGGAAAAGGGAATGACTGCCCACTCCAGTATTCTTGCCTGGAGAACTCCATGGACAGAGGAGCTTGGTGGGCTACAGCCCATGGGGTCACAGAGTCGGACCTGACTGAGCAAACGACACACACGTAAAGGGGTTACCCATAACGACATGAAAATACTCCATATGCTCTGGCTGTTTTGACACCTGGCTTCTAGCAAGAATGGACCAAATCTTAGTTCCCCTTTGTTTAACTCCTTTCTGAAATCATCTCATCTCCTCTTTTACCTCCCAGAATTAAAGTGAGAGGTGAAGCTTTTTTGATCCAATTAGAAGTGAAAAACCTTCTGTCAGAGGGGAAGCAGGACCACCCAGGAGCTGCCGATGTCCTGGCCTCAGCAGATTCAGACATGGACTCTGCCCCACCTGCCTGCACCCCCATCCACCCTCTGGCCAACAACAGGCCTCTTTGGCTAGAGAATGCTCCTTCCCCACTCTCCAGGAGACAATGTATTCAGCTCCATAATTACATGCTTCTCCCCAGTCACGTAGCATTATACACCACATCACCATGCTGCCGAAAAAAAAAAAAAACAACAAAAAAAAAACCCAAATGCTAATTAGTCCTCAAATTATCATTGATTTGATTTGATGTTGAATAAGCTTTGCCGTTTATATTTAGGCAAGAACTTCAGATTCAAGATGCTCTCTCTCAGATGGGGGTTTTAAATAACTCCGTGGGGCCTGTCTTGCTTGCTCGGTGTGTTTACCTCAAGAAATCAGTCTGGCTGCTCTCCCTGGCTGCAGATGAATGCCAGGTTGATTGAGTGCAAGGGAGGAATTATCCTCTTGGCTAGTGCTCCACCCCCGAAGCCCCTAGGGGCCCCTGGAGGCAGAAATCCCCATCTTGCAAGAGGACAGGCTGGAGGAGGAGAAAGATGCAAGAAAGATGCTCTCTTGAATCATAAATGGCTGAAACGTCATTTCTCATTCCCATTAGATGGCGCTTCTTAGTACCTACGGGGAGCCAGGCTCTTTCACAGGCACCATCTCCTTTAACTCGGGCAACAGTCTGACAACACGGGCATTTTCAGTTGTGACAGTGAGGCTCAAGAGCATGAGATGACCTCACTCATTACTGAGCCAGTGAGTGGGAGAAGCTGACGCTCATCCCCCAGTCCAAGTCTGTGAGGAATGGGCTCACGCTCTCTTCCTGGTTCCTTTGTCTCATGGGTCCCCGTGTTTCCACAGCCCACCTCCAAACCCCTCAGCCCTCTGTCCCTCCCCAGACACTTGGCCGGCCCTGGGTTAAGTGAAAACATTATAAAAATCACTCAATGGCTTTGAGAAAATACTAAATGGTGTTTGTGTGCTTTAAAAATTTCCCTTTGTGAACCAGGCTTTGAAGTGAATGTGCCACTGGGAAAAGAAGGAAGGAACAATCTTGAACACCTGCATATTTATTGGCAATCTAAGAATACAAGAATTTGCCCTTACTAACTAGTGTCTATTCTTATCATTTGATCAAAATTATCCATAACTCGTATGTATAGCCCTTTTTGAAACACAGCTTTAAAAATAAGCACAAGGGCACAATTTCACTGAAGTCTGTATTTATGTTATTAATCCCCATGTTGGACTTTGTTTAATAAATCAATGTGTACTCTATTGACTTTGACTTTCCTTCCTATGATAATAAATACTGTTTGAGAAAAAAAGAAAGGGAGGAGGAGGAGGAAGTGTGGGCAGGCAGAGGGAAGATAAGAAGGCAGGCAACATCAAACTCCCCAGCTGTACTGTTATAGAAGAACTAGCAGATCCAATCCACCCATGCCTCTGGTCATAATTCCCTGTCCCCTTCCCCACACTCTCAGTGACAGGTAGTGTGGGCCAGTGGTTAAGTACATAGGCACTAAAGCCAAATTCAAATTTTAATCCGTACTCTACTGCTCATTAGCTAAATGAATTTGGGCAAATTTCTTGATTTCTTTGTGTACCTTCCCCCATTTGTAAAATGGGGATGATGGTGTTGACCCCTTTGTAGTGTGGGGTGAAGGTGAAATGAGCAATGTAATACTAGCATGCCATACACAGTTGTTAGCTGCCATAAACACAGAGATGCACTGCCCAGGACCCTGCAAAGAAAGACTTGTTCCCCTGCCTCCAGTTGCTTCAGGACCTGCCTGCAGAGTCACCGCACCAGAGGTCACATCTTTTCTGGGATTGTCATATCTCATGATTGATTGAGGCAGGGGTAGAAAGGCATGGCCATTTGGGTCCAATGAAGTACAGCTGCGATGGGGAATACTTGCTCCCAAGCCCTGCAATTTGGGCTAAGGTTAGGACAGTGACATCTTTAAGAGGACAGGAGAAGACAATGAGAGATGGGAGAGAGCACAGAGGTATATGTAACATCAGTAATGTTTTCAATTTTTGTTTTTGGTGATATACTCCTTCATTGTTTAATTAAGAAGATAAATGATGGACTGGGTAAATGAATGAGAAATAAATATATACAAATGAGTAAAATCTTATATCAATAAAGAATCTCCCTTAAAAAAAAAATTAGGGCTAAGGTCTGCGATGCAATCTGACTCCTCCCTCTGAACAACGCTTCACAGTTCTTTTTTTCCTTCATCCTGCACCCCAAAATCCATCTCAAAGGTCCTCTTCCAGAGCACCCATGCAATAGCTATTAATATTGCTATTAAACCCTATTACCTTCTCTTCCTACATAACTCTCTAATACAGCCCTGCTTCTCCAATCCTTCTACCATTTTCCTGATTCAAGTCCTCACCTTTTCACACTTGGACTTTCAGCCTCCTCACTGACTCCATCAGCTCTGCTGCATCCTCTTCATGTATGTCTGCTAAGGGGTTCTCTACAAAGACTTGCTTGACTCTCTGCTCGTTCTCCATTGCCTAAACTACAGGATCGTGTCCCAGTCCTTAATAGGTAACAAATGCCTCTTGCTCCAGGAGCCACTTTCCCTCTGCCCCTTCCCTTCTGCTCTCAGAATGTTTAAAATTCCTTGAATGCTTGATGGACTTTCCTACTTTATGCTTGTTTTCTCATGACCTTTTTTTTAAAAAAAATTATTTTTAATTGACTGATGATTGGTTTACAATTTTGGTTTGATTTCTGTCATGCATCAGCATGAATTAACCATAGGTATACATATGTCCCCTCCCTCTTGAATCTCCCTCCCACCTTCCACCCATTCCCACCCCTCTAGGTTATTACAGAGCCCCCATTTGAGTTCCCTGAGTCATGCAGCAAATCCCCATTGGCTATCTATTTACACATGCTAGTGTGTATGCATCCATGCTACTCTCCATTTATCTCACCCTCTCCCTGTTCTCCCCAACCCTCGTCCCTAAGTCTGTTCTCTACGTCTGCGTTATCATTGCTGCTCCACAGTCAGTACCATCCTTCTAGATTCCATATATATGTGTTGTTATATGCGGTCTTCCTTCTCCAGGAGATCCTCCCGACCCAGGGATCGAACCAGGGTCTCCCTCATCATATGCAGACCCTTTACCGTCTGAGCCACCAGGGAAGCTCTCTAGATTCCATATATATGTGTTAATATATGCGGTCTTCTTAGCCAGACCAATTCTTGCTCATTGTTCAAGACCTAACTGAAATATCACTTCCTCTGAGAAGGCTCCCCAGTCCCACCAGGGAGATATAATTACTCTCTACCCACGGAAACTCTTGTCTTTGGATTTAATAAGTAGGGTTGCATGCACCTGGTTGTTTAGTCTGTCATTTCTTCTATTAGTTGGTGACCAACTTCAGGGTCTGCATTACAACTATTTTTGGATATATATTATTTTTGTGTATTTTTCTTACTATAAAAGTAGCATAGGCTAAATACAGAAAATTTAGAAAATGTAGATTAGAAAAGGATAAATGTTGTCCATAAATCTGAACACCACTACTTACCACCAACTATATCTTTGTGTGCATTCTTCTATGCTTTTATCTGTGGGTACATATCTATTATTAGGTATACAGTAAAAATTAGACTATATGTACATGCTGATTTTTTTAACCTGATTTTTAAATTAATATTTCAACAGATTTTATTATTTAAATAGTCCTTTTACTTTTAGAGCTGCTAGTTTTCCATTTTATGGATTAACCATAATTTATTCAATCTTGCTAGTGTTTTATTCATCTTTTTATTCCAACATATAACATTGTATCTGAAATGTAATACATACTCGGCAAATATTTATTGATTGTATTTCTTCCACACTGAGAAAGGAAAAAACTAAAAACCTTGCTTAAAGGAAGCTACTGATGCTGATCTTATTTCTTGCCTTTTCTTTACTGTCAAATCTCCGAACATTCTTTACACTCACAGTCTGGTCTTCCTCAGCTCCGTTTACTCCCTAATCCATGTTGGCTGGTTTATGTGGCCACCTCTCCACTGTATGTGCTTATGTGGCCTACTTGTGATGAAATCCAATATTTCTGGTCCCCATCTTGCCAATTTTCTCAGAAGTGTACATGCCTACTGCAGATTATGCCTTCCTTCTCAAAGCCCTCCTCTCTAAATCATCTGTGACTCCACCCCCTGCTGGTTTTCCCCAAACTTCTCTACCAGGGACCCCCTCTTCCTGCCCATCCCTGAAATACCTTCAGTATCTCTCTTTCCCCCCCCCCCCAAGGACAGTTTTAAAAATGCCATTATTCTCCAAAGAATGACCTGTTTTTCTAGAAGCAGAAATTCAACTTAAACTATCTTTGCCCAAAAAGGTAAGGCATTAATTATTCACAGGATCCAAGAAAGGGATGAATAATCAGATACAATGAGGGCAGTAAGACAGCTGGACATCAAGAGCGATTGGACCTGGAGCTTGAAAACTACCCATAATGGCATGTGCCCATGTCTTTTCTCTGACTCCCTCAGTATGTCAGCTTTATTTTCTCTCATTCAGGCTGCCTTCTTTCACAAGAGAGGAAACATAGAGGCCTAAGCCTTCTTAGGCTCACATCACTCATTTTATTTCTCTGGAGAGAGGCACTGATGCAGTTTCCTAATCCCAGCTCCAAAAATGTAAAGCAAGAGCTCATATTGGCCAGGCTGAGATCTGATGCCCACGTATAAATCAGGCAGCGGTTCTTGCAGACTGCATAGCTATAGTAGGGGAAAGGAAAGGCATCGTTCTTAGAAGAAGAAAAAATACTCTCTTCCCAGGAAAATGAGAGGGGTGCAGTTGAATAAATAACATTATAGTGGTCCACTAAAGCCTTGATAAAGGATGTTAGCTAAAGAGTTATACACAAAGTCTGGATGAAAAGATATAAAAGAGCATGCTTACGTCAGGGCACCTACAACACTGAGTGTGTGTGTGTGTGTGTGTGTGAGATAGAGAGAGAGAGAGAGAGGCTGAGATACTACTATATGTGAGGGTTACAACTAATTGTTCATTTAAGAGTCAATGCTTCAATATAATCTCTGATGAGACATTTTAATTCCCTGATCATCAGAGATAGTTTGGCTTCCATAGCTTCAAGAGAAAAAGCTCTTTTGGACAGGGTTCCAAAGATACTGGCTGCTAAAAAAATGTATAGCTCTAACTGTAAACAAATAATTTAACAGTTTGTTTTCTCAAAAATCTTTTGTGAAGTTCATCTTGTTTCCCTAGTGTCTAGCATAGAGTAAGATTTCAAAGTCTTCACAGAGTCAAAGCACAAAAAAAAAGCAAGAGTGAAGTCCCTCTGAAACCATTCACTGCTAGTGGAAATAAGAATAATGTCGATTCAAATTTGCCAATGTGAAGACGGACCCTAAACCATTCTCTTCTACAAGGATAACTAAAGGGGGCTTTTGTTGTTTTTGTCCCATGGATCTCATTTTTAAAAATATCTTCTTTTTCTGTGATAGACTTGGGATTATTTTTCTGAACTCTTCTCTGTTTCTCTATAATGGTTTATATGTTCCCACCTATTTACATGTGATATACCTACACAAACTGAGGGAGGAATCTGCATCCTGGCCTCACTGACTTTGAGCTTGGCCATGTGACATACTTTGGTCAATGGGAGATCAGGAATATGTGACACTTATCAAATTCAATCAGGAGCTTTAAATGTGCTTGCAGGGTTTGGCTTGCTCCCTCTCATGCCCACCTCCACTGTGAAAAGGGCATTCCCAGCTAGTGGCCACTCTCTGGTTTAGGTTGCAGTAAAAGAAGACACATAAGCTAAGTTGAACCCAGCTGACCCACAGCTTTCATATAATGTGAATAAGAAATAAATATCTGTTGTCATGAGCCTCTGAGATAGAGGTTGTTTACTATTGCAGCAAAACCTGACTGATAAACTACCTAAATAAACTCTACGTATTGTCATGATTAAATCATTTCCAATTTTTTTATTTCATCAAGTGCCATGCATAACCACTAACCAGCATAGGCTAGGTAAGTGATAATTTGCTAGAGTGGAAAGTTTATGGGCAGTGAAGTCAATCAAACTAATACCTCGTGTAGCCCAGATTCTTCCTCTCCGCAAAACCCTGTTAACTTGTAAAAATCAAGATCACATTATTGTTAGGGTGAGAGGAAATGATGTATGTGATATGCTAGCACAGAATAGCTTATTAGTGAATGATTGTTCAATGAAGGAAGGAAGGAATTCATGAACCAATGAATAAATTTCATGTTCCATTCATTCAATCTCTAAATATTTACTGAACACTTATGCACTAGCCCTTCCTAGAATACGGTATTGAGTAAAATGGGGGAAAACATCTCTACCCTCATAAAGATTAAATTCCCATGGGAGAGACAGAGGAAAATCAAATAAATAAATAAATCTATCATGCAAGGTAGAGTAAATTCTATACAAAAATGAAGCCAGGTAAAACAATATCACATTAAATCATGGGATGATCAGAAAAGCCCTACCTGAGAAGGAACACTTGAGCAAATACTTGACTTAGATAAGGGTGCATAATGGGTCTTCCCTGGTGGTTCAGTGGTAAAGAGCCCACCTGCCAATGCAGGAAACATAAGAGACATGGGTTTGATCCCTGAGTTGGGAAGATCTCCTGGGTTGCGAAGGCAACCCACTCCAGTATTCTTGCCTGGAGAATCCCATGGACAGAGGAGCCTGGTGGGCTCTAGTCCATGGGGTCACAAAAAACTGTACACAACTGAAGTGACTTAGCATGCGTTATGCAAATACCTGTAGGAAGAGGATCCCAGAGAGAGGGACCAGCAACTTCAAAGGCCCTGAGGGGAATGTACTTGAGATGGTCTATAGGAAAAGCAAAGAGATTTATGTAACCAGAGGACAGTGAGAGAGTGGAAGAGGAGAATTAAATGAGGTGGTGTGGTTTGAAGCCAGATTCTGTGGCATCTTACAAAACTGCAGACTTTACTATAGGTGTGAAATGCAGCACTGAGGCATTCTGAGGAGAGCAGCAATATGTTTTGACTTAAATTTGAAATTTTTGCTCCATGGAGAGTAGACTGGAAGAAAGCAAGTAAGGCCCCTGTGAAGCAGTACTTCAGGGGCATCTTCACACTGAAGTTGATGTGGATGGTGTCCCTGGAGTTGTACTGTGTACCATGTATGTGGTCATAGTCATTGACCTGGAGGCAAGGCTGGAAGTAAGGGGTTCAGTCAAGCAAGTGCAAAAGATTGATGTTTGAGGCTGGGATGAGAATGGAGGGAATCAGTAAGAAATGGCTGGATTAGGATTATATTCTGAAAGTAAAACTGATGATATTTGCTGATACATTGGATATAGGCTGTGAAAGAAAGGCAAAGGTCATAGATTGTTCCAACTTTGGACCAAGTAGTTGGGTGAACTTGGTGTCATTTATTGAGTGTGATATATTAAGGTAAAGGCAGGCTTATGGAGCAGGGTGGAGAATATGTCAACAGTTCTGCTTTAGCCCCATTATCTTTGAGATGTTTCAGACCTACATGAACATGGAAAATAGGCAAGTGAGATGAGTCTGAAGGTCAAGAGGAGAAGGTGGGACCGAAGAAATAAATTGGTAGTCATCAGGATATAGATGCACTTAATGTTATGGAATTGAGTTAAACCCCTCCAAGAATGTCAGCTGAGAAGAGATCAGCACATGTGTTTTTGTGTTTCCCCCAGTGACAGGGTTAGTCGTGTAGTGGATGATCAATACATTAGTTAAATTAGATGTAAAGGCTTTGGACTAAAAAGAAGAATAAGATGCAGAGACAAACATCCATGCCATAATAATGACCTTGACATTCCCAATCTAGGCCATAAGATATATCTTGTTAATTGTCACAGCCATTTTCAGGTCTAGTTTTTAAGGGTTGTCTGAGTTCTGATCCCAAAAGATAGAATTCTGCACTCAGCTGGCATTCACCTTGGTGTCTTCTCTGAGTCTCTAGATCTGTTGGTATGTGAGACTGGGATTTTTTATTTGAAATAATAATAATATATATTATTTATAATAATAACAATACTAGCTTCTATTTATTGAGGACTTATGATATCTCAGGGTCTTTAAAAATATACTTGCAAGAATCTAGTGAGCTAGCTAGGTATTATCATCCTCAATGTGCAGTAAGGAAACAAAATCCATACCCCTCCTAACTGGCAGAAACGGGATTGGCACTTACTTCAGTTTGGCTTCAAATTCTGGACTCTTTCCATACTTTCTGGCTGCAAGGATTCAGTCCTTTACTAAAAATGGGTTCAATTGGATAAAATATTCATTTTTCATATTTAGGATAGTAATAACATCTCTCATTTGTTGAGAGCTTGCTATGGGCCAGGGAAATATGCTAAGCAATTTTGATGCATTATCTCATCTACTCTTCATTAGGCCAGTTTGAGGTAGCTATTATTATAATCACCATTTTATAGATGGGAACATTCAAGCTTAAGGTTATTGGCTTCTCCTAGGTCACACAACTAATTTAGCAACAAATATAGGATTCAAGACCAAATTTGGTTCCAGCACTTTAGCACTTGTCCAATGCAATGGCTAATACTTGCAAAGTAATACTGTTTAGAACAATAAATAAAAGCTAAATAAGAAAAAAGCTTTGGATCAGAGGAATTTGTTAAGAGAAAAAAGCGACTTATACAGTGAATTTTTAAAAGCTATTTTGAACCAGATAATGAAATTCATTTTATAAATATTTTTCATTTTTCTAAGTAACCCAAGAGGAAAAGCTAACGTCACTCTTTATTGCTATTTGAAATGAATCATGATAGCATAATCCACTGGGAAGAACTCATTTTCAAAAACCGACTTCAAATCTTAGCTCTGCAACTCTCTGGCTTTAAAATCTTGGATAAACTACTCTTCTCTTGACTTTAGTTTCCTCATTTGTAAAATCAAACAGTAACAGTATGGGAGGGGATCAAATAATGGAGTAAATCGGAAGTACCTTATAATTTACTTATAAGGAAATATAAGGAAAGTGCCTTATAACTTGTAAAGCACTACAAAAAAATGCATGCTTATTAATATATGTAAATGAACAGAGTCGCTAGATGTAAATGGATGAAGGAGCAAATTACCCAGAGAGACAATGGTCTCTTTTAATTGCAAGCACACAGGAGGTGCCCTATAAATGCTTAGTTAAGTTCACTGGGTATAGAGTATCAGTCACGCAAGAAGAAAAAGTCCCACGGATCTGCTATACAACAATGTGTATGTAGTTAACAACACTGTAAATGTACCCTTATTAATTATTAAAAAGGTAAATTTGTTGCATGTTTTGGTACAACAGTTTTCTTTTTTTAATTGTGACTACAGTGTGAAGACCACTTTTCATTTCAAAAGTTTCTTCTAAAAGCCAAAGTCACTCTTGAACACCTGGGGAACACCTTCAGAATTCCACACTAAAGCAAACCTTTATGTCAGAAATCAACTTTGATGCTTGAAAATAAAAGACAAAACGCTGTTTCTTGGGGGCAGAGAGGACTTCTCTCAACGTCTCTCAGCTTGAGAGGCATATAGCAAGCTGAGAACTGACTGGCGTCCTTCATCTCTGAGCCGGCTGCCCTCTGCTCACCCTTCCCCCCCGGCCCTCTGTACACCCTTCCTTCCCCCACGCTTCTACACCTCTGTCAGCTGCTGCCGCCTCCTCTCCTCTCCACTTGAGTCCTTCATTCCTCTCAGCCACCCTCACCTCCCTTTCACTTTCCTGCAGTTAGTCTTTATATGGAATTTACCACTAGTGTCACCTGGGAAACCCTTATATGGAATTAAGGCATATATATTCTTTCATTTCCATGGCGTTCTTAAATTTTTTTAAAGCTGCAATATCCCTATTAACTTAGGAAATTCCAGTAATTCTCTTTTAATGAAATATTCAAGAGACTTGGACATTTTGTATTCAAGTCATTCATTGAACAAATATTATCCAGATCACAACTCCATCTGGGGATACATTTGTGAACAAGACCAATTCAATCCCTGCCCTAATGGAGTCCACAATTTGGAGATTAGAAAAGAAGTAATAGAAATATGGTGTGAACAAGTTGTTGCACAGGGCTATTTATAGCAGCACTGTTCACAGTAACCAAAAGGTGGAGACTACCTAAACGTCCATCAATAGATGAAGATGAACAAGTAAGCAAATGTTGTATATACATACACACAACAGAATATTACTCAGGCTTAAACAGTAATGAAGATATACATCTACATATAACACAATGAATTTTTCAAATGCACTTTTCAAAATGCAAAAAAAAAAAAAAAATGCAATTTTCAAAAACACTGTGCTAACTGAAAGAAAGTTGGCTTAAAACTCAACAGTCAGAAAACTAAGATCATGGCATCCGGTCCCATCACTTCATGGTAAATAGATGGGGAAACAATGAAAACAGTGACAGACTTTCTTTTCTTGGACTCCAAAATCACTGCAAATAGTGACTGCAGTCATGAAATTAAAAGATGCTTGCTCCTTGTAAGAAAAGCTATGACCAGCCTAGACAGCATATTAAAAAGCAGACATATTACTTTGCCAACCAAAGTCCATCTAGCCAAAGCTATGGTTTTTCCAGTAGTCATGTATGGATGTGAGAATTGGACTATTAAGAAAGCTGAGCACAGAAGAACTGATGCTTTTGAACTGTGGTGTTGGAGAAGACTCTTGAGAGTCCTTGGACTGCAAGGAGATCCAACCAGTCCATCCTAAAGGAAATCAGTCCTGAATATTCTTTGGAAGGACTGATGATGAAGCTGAAACTCCCAATACTTTGGCCATCTGATGAAAAGAACTGACTTATTTGAAAAGACCCTGATGCTGGGAAAGATTGAAGGCAGGAGGAGAAGGGGACGACAGAAGATAAGATGGTGATGGCATCACCAACACGATGGACATGAGTTTGACTAAGCTCCAGGAGTTGGTGATGGACAGGGAAGCCTGGCGTGCTGCAGTCCATGGGGTCACAAACAGTCGGACACGACTGAGCGACTGAACTGAACTGAACTGAAACAACCCAAACACAAAAGATTATATATTATTCCATTCCTTTTATATAAAACAGACACAGAAAGCATCAGGTGCTAAGAGGTAGGGGAAAGTGGGGATTGATTCCTTAATGGCTACAGGGTTTTCTTTAAGGCTGATGAGAATGTGTTGGAATTCGATTGAGGGAGTGTTTGCTCAGCATTGTGAATGTGCTAAATCTACTAAGTTTGTGAATTAACTACCAAATTGTATACTCTAAAATGGGGACCTATTTTCAGGAAAGACAGACACATAGACATTAGGAGCAGATGTGTGGATGGAGGGGGTGGGATGAATTGGGAGACTCGTATTGACATATATACACTACCATGTATAAAACAGATAGCTAGTGGGAACCTGTTGTATACTGCATGGAGTTCAGCTGGGTGCTCTGTGGTGACCTAGATGGATGGGATGGGGGAGAGGCCAAGAAGGAGGGGAGATACACACACACACAGAGCTAATGCACTATGCTGTACAACATTGTAAAATGACTATATTCCAATAAAAAAATATATATGTAAAATGTGCTCAATGTCAGCATACCATATCTTTTAAAAATTATTTCTCCATTGGGATATATTTGATAGCTTGTGAAATACATTCATTGAAATTGTGTAACTTTTGAAATGCTTAACGTACTACCTCTGTCTTGTGATAAACATAGTTACTACTTATCATTTGCAAAGGTCTAGATTAATATTTTAAAAATTTTTTGCCAATCTCTATAAATTTGAGTTCTCAAATTTCCAATGACTTAAAATGGGATAAAATAATCTAAAAAACATGTTTCTTTCACAACTACTATTCTTTGAGAACCTCCTCCATATAGACAACGAAAGTGGATATATATAAAAAGTGGAATATATATAAAGAATTGTTATTAAATATTAAATGTTTTCTAGATTGCAAGTTATCCACATCAATCCCCATTAATAAAGTATAACAAATAATAATAATAAAAAATAAAATGGTAATTTTATACTACATGTACTTCAATTTAATTTTTTTTAAATATATGCTGTGATAGAGTAAATGCAAGTTGAAACTTGTTTAGGATAAGTTTCAGGCAGAAGATGTGCTACAAAGTATATTTTCATCCACCCCACAAATATTTATTAAGGTTTTTCTGCACAGTGGGACCTGTTCTAGGTGCTGTGGATACAACTGTGATGGCAACAGCAACCTCCCTCTTCTGTTACATTGGCAGAGGAGCATGGGAGAAGCAAACAAAAATATAATGAAAATATTTTATATTATATTAGGAGGTGGTAAGTGCTGTGGGAAAATATAGTAGAGTCCAGAGCTTGGGGAAATTCAGAACATGTTGAAATACAGCAAAAATTATCCAGACAAAAGGGAAAATGTTCAAAGGCCCAGGAGAAAGAGAGTCTGACATTTTCACTAAACCTTATAAAATTTCTTTCTACTTGTATGTGGATAACTCATGAATCTTCCCCATCCTGAGCCAGCTTAATCTTTCTCTTTTATTCCTCACCTCAGTTAATGTTATCTGTCAAGCTAAAACTTTAGTGCTATTTTTAGCATATCCCTGTTCTATAAGACTTGAAGATAATTTTCCAAACAGAAATATTTTAGTTGCTGTTCAGTGAAGAACATGCAGTGCTATTAACTCTAAAATTAATATTGAAAATTTTGAATGCAGGATTTTATAAGATATCCTGAAATCTTAAGAATAATCTTATGGTGCACTGGGAAGACCCAGAGGGACTGGGTGGAGTGGGAGGTGGGAGGGGGGATTGGGATGGGGAATACATGTAAATCCATGGCTGATTCATGTCAATGTATGGCAAAAACCACTACAATATTGTAAAGTAATTAGCCTCCAACTAATAAAAATAAATGGAAAAAAAAAAAGAATAATCTTATGTTATCCTAGGTCAATATTTTTCTGCTGAATACATCTGCAATTTTATAATTTGAATTAAGAGGGAAGAATAGGATTTGCTTTTAGAAATTCTAATCAAAGCTAAGTTTTTCAAGATTATTTCTACTCTGTGAAACAAACTAACATTGATTTTACTAACTCTATGGTAAAAGCTATAAAACTAAGGAGAGAGTTGATCAGTAAAAGATAGATAAAGTGAAAGTACTAGTCGATCAGTCATGTCTGACTTTTGGGGACCCCATGACAGGCTCCTCTGTCCATGGAATTCTCCAGGCAAGAATACTGGAGTGGGTAGCCATTCCCTTCTCCAGGGGGTCTTCCCAACCCAGGAATGAAACCCAGGTACCCCACGTTGAGGCAGATTCTTTACCATCTGAGCCACCAGGAAAGCCCCATATCCCTGACTTAATACAGTCTGGTGTTTTTCTCTAAAGCACGTTGCTTTCATATATTTTTCAGAGAATCTTAGAGTTTCCTGCTTTCTGCTTTAGCCATCTTCTCTCTGTTCTTCTCCCAACTCACACACAAAGTTCCTTTCTATTGTTTTTCATCAGGTACTATAGACATCCATTCCCCAATTTTTCCAGGACAACAGTAAAAGTTCAGGTATGAGAGTAAAGAAGGGAAGACACGTCACCTTCATGAGCCTGGTTCATTGACCCAAAAAGCCCTCAGTTCAGGAGTCTCTGGTGTTCAGCTTGTATTGAATTCAGCTTCTTTTGGTTCCACTACCAACCCCCCCCAACCCCACTCCACTCACTCTGAAAGGATGCCAGTGATGAGGTTATTGAAATAATGATACAACTGCAGAGCCTCAGATTCATGAAGGGCAGCAGCTGGGTTAAGGTGAACCTGTGCCTTTTAATCATCATAGTCTCTCCCTCATCTAGAAAAGATATGAGTCTATACTGAAATGAGTGTTGGGCTTCTCAACACCCCAAGTCACAAAATCACATGTCACCAGGATGATGTGCTATGACTACTCCAAACAAAAAATTAAATCCTCAGTCAAGAATGAACTAAATCAGACTTTGGACGTTGAGCTGGAATCTATGTGTGCTGTTAGTGCAACCTCAGTCAAGTCACTATAAAGCTTAGTTTTCTCATCTGTGAAATGGAACGACTACTTCTCAGGGTTGTCTTCCATAGGTGGAAAAATCTGGCACATACTAGGTCCTGGAAAAAGATGAATCTCATCAGATGTTGTTTGAAATTTTCATCTTGCTCCAGATTGCATATGCAAAATGTTGTGCTTGTGAGGGCTGTGGTGATAAAACAGCTGGGTGGCCACCAGTGTGTCTTTTCCTCAATTTATGTCCAGATGTTCTGGGCCTCATGCAGATCTAGCAAATGTAGTGCATTACCCACACAGTACCATTTGTTGGATAAAAGCAATATGCGGTAACTTGAAGTACAGAAATTAAGAGTTAAGGGAAAGAGGAAAGTGTGACATATGACGGAGTGTCAAGCCTTATTTTTACAAGTCTTTTCTTATCAGTTCACTTCAGTTCAGTCGCTCAGTCATGTCCGACTCTGCAACCCCATGAACTGCAGCATGCCAGGCCTCCCTGTCCATCACCAACTCCCAGAGTTTACCCAAACTCATATCCATCAAGTCAGTGATGCCATTCAACCATCTCATCCTCTGTCATCCCCTTCTCCTCCTGCCTTCAATCCTTCCCAGCATCAGGGTCTTTCCAAATAAGACCCATCTTCCTTATAACAGTCCACCAGTTAAAAAGAAGGCACGTCAGAGATTACAAGTGGAGGATGGAAAAATTGTGGCCCAGAAAAGTCACACGACTGCCCCAAACTGACAGCTATTTGGGACCAAAGCTTGGACTAAAATCCAATAATCCTAGTTCCCAGTCTCATGCTCTTCTACTCACATCCCCAGCTTCCCTTAGCAGAAAGCAATAGAGACCAGTTTTCGAATTGTAGAGAATCTTTTGTGTATGTGTGTGTGTGTGTGCTCAGTCATGTCTAATTTCCTTGCAACCACATAAAATGTAGCCTGCCAGACTCTTCTGTCCCTTGAATTTTCTAGGCAAGAATACTGGAAGGGGTTGCCATTTCCTACTCCAGGGGATCTTCCCAATCCAGGGCCTGAATCTGAATCATTTTCATCTCCTGCACTGGCAGGCAGGTTCTTTACCACTGCACCACATGGGAAGCCCAAAGAACACTGGAGTTTGTCTAAAACATAAAAATTAGTACCACAGGGCTTCCCTAGTGGTGCAGCGGTAAGGAATCCACCTACCAATGCAGGAGATGTGGCTTCCATCCTTGATCTGGGAAGATCCCACATGCCTTCACTGAGCCTGTGTGCTGCAACTTCCAAGTCTGTGCTCTAGAGCTCTGGGGCCACAATTACTGAGCCCATGTGCTATAACTCCCAATGTCTGCACACCCTAGAGCCTATGCTCCACAACAAGAGAAGCCACCCCAATAAGAAGCCCTTGCACTACAACTAGAGAAAAGCCCATGCAGCAATTAAGACCCAGTATAGCCAAATAAATATAATAAAAATAAATAAAATATTAAAAAGCAAAAATAAATAAAATAAGTATCATATATTAAACACAGCATGCCCTATGAAGTAGAAATTATCTGCAATTTACTGGTGAGTGGGACTTAATATTCAGATAGGGTGAGTAACTTATCCAAGGTACAGAGGTAATAAATGAGGAATTGAGATTTGAATCCAGGTAATCTGACTCATGCCCTTAACTACTCTTCAACTATGATATAAGCAAATTATATTATCTATTAATAAAGAAGACAAGTGATATATTGGAAAGGACTTGGAATTAAGAGTTAGACAAACCTGATATCAGAATCCTTGCTCTGCTAAACATTGCCAGTGGGGAAAGATATCTAATCTTAACTTAGTTATCACTTACCTAGGCTACATGACAGTGTCCTGGTTAGTGGTGTTTATCACCCTCCAGGTAGACTATAAACTCACTAAAGGAGAGCAGCATCCACATTTTTCAGCGGGACCATCGTTATTTCCAGCATCTAGGAAGGTGCTTGGCACATGGTAAAATAAACATTTTATTGAGTGAATTGGAACTTCAGTAAGTCACTTTCTCTGCTTTGGCCACACATTTTTCATTAATAAATGTACTTTTCTGCAAAAGCACTTCCTAGCCCTGAGGTTTTCTGAATATTTGATTCCGGGATGGCCAGAGAGATAACATGCGTTGCAGCTTTTAGAATATCTGCATATACAAAGCTTCTTAAAGACAGCAGCCCTTGAGCGTCTAGCAAAATATGGCCAAGACAATTAGATATTTGTAAGCAGAAGAGGCCACAACTCAGGAAGAATCTGAGAAACTTTGAAGATGGCTAATCTTGGATTGACTATTCCAAAGCCTTTGACTGTGTGGATCACAATAAACTGTGGAAAATTCTGAAAGAAATGGGAATACCAGACCACCTGACCCACCTCTTGAGAAACCTGTATGCAGGTCAGGAAGCAACAGTTAGAACTGGATATGGAATGACAGACTGGTTCCAAACAGGAAAAGGAGTGTGTCAAGGCTGTATATTGTCACCCTGTTTATTTAACTGCTAAGCAGAGTACATCATGAGAAATGCTAGGCTGCAAGAAGCACAAGCTGGAATCAAGATTGCTGGGAGAAATATCAATAACCTCAGATATGCAGATGACACCACCCTTATGGCAGAAAGTGAAGAGGAACTAAAAAGCCTCTTGATGAAAGTGAAAGAGGAGAGTGAATAAGTTGGCTTAAAGCTCAACATTCAGAAAACTAAGATCATGGCATCCAGTCCTATCACTTCATGGCAAATAGATGGGGAAACAGTGGAAACAGTGGCTGACTTTAATTTTGGGGGCTCCAAAATCACTGCAGATGGTGATTGCAGCCATGAAATTAAAAGACGCTCACTCCTTGGAAGGAAAGTTATGACCAAACTAGATAGCATATTAAAAAGCAGAGATATTACTTTGCCAACAAAGATCCGTCTAGTCAAGGCTATGGTTTTTCCAGTGGTCATGTATGGATGTGAGAGGTGGACTGTGAAGAAAGCTGAGCACCGAAAAATGGATGCTTTTGAACTGTGGTGTTGGAAAAGACTCTTGAGAGTCCCTTGGACTGCAAGGAGATCCAACCAGTCCATCCTAAAGGAGATCAGTCCTGGGTGTTAATTGGAAGGACTGATGTTGAAGCTGAAACTCCAATACTTTGGCCCCCTCATGTGAAGAGTTGACTCAGTGGAAAAGACCCTGATGTGCTGGGAGGGATTAGGGGCAGGAGGAGAAGGGGATGACAGAGGATGAGATGGTTGGATGGCATCACCAACTCGATGGACATGAGTTTGAGTAAACTCCAGGAGTTGGTGATGGACAGGGAGGCCTGGTGTGCTGTGATTCATGGGGTCACAAAGAGTCGGACACGACTGAGCGGCTGAGGTGAACTGAACTGAATCTTGGAAGAGTTCAAAAGATTAAAAAGTGTCTCAATGAATTGGTCATCTTGGATATGACCTCAGGCTATAGATTTACCACCTATAGGCAATGCCTGTGGGCACCAGTGATCAGCAAGATCCTAATGAGATTGTGAATGAGTCAATACATAGAATCTGAGTCAGATTAGCATAATATAGCAACACAACATATTTTCATTCAATGTTCATTATATCTCATCCTTTCTTCTGAATGCCAAACCTGTATACTTAACTGCTCACTGGACACTTCCACATGAATGTCACATTAGCATCTCAAACTCAGTATATCAACTCTGACTTCAATATTTTTTAGCTGTCAATTTCCTTATCTCTCCAGTATACTTTATGGCAAAGCTCATAGCCCAAACAAAAGGACTGAAGGCTTCCTACCCCTGCTTCAGTCTCCTTCTATTAAAAAGCACTGATTCCATTTCTTTATTATTTCCCACACTTTCTTTTCTCTCATCCTCCCACCACATATACCCAGCTCATGTCCTCATAACTGTTCATTCAAACTGTTGCAGTTCTCTTCTAAATGATTTCTTGTATTCTAACACCTGCTGTTCAAATACAATCATCCAAAGTATTCTTTATAGGGTTAAAATCTGGCCATGTCACTCCCTGAATAAAGGTTGTCCATACTACTTTACTGATAGGCTTTGTCCAAACCTCCTGTCTTTTACTTGGCTCTTGCATACCTCTCTAGATTGATTCATCAATAGTCTTCCATCTACTTCATGTGTTCCAGCCCCAGCTCTTGGCAGCACTGAAATGATGGTGTGGCTGTCCATGGTCCTGAATCAACTAGCCTTGGCTGTTGACATTTTCTCTTCTACTAGGATGCTGGACACTCTTGTCCAAGTACTCCTAGAACTCTGAGTTTTTCTTTATTTTTATTTTCTGTATCAAAGAAGTCTTTGAAAATTTTATACAACAATATATCTTTTCATCTGTACATATTTTGCTTAGGCAGTTCTATTTTTCTTTTCTCTTTTTAGTCTTTGAAAAATAAATTGGGGAGAAACATTTATGAATCTATGTACTTACATGCTTTAGTTGGTTTCTATAGACTTTTATTGATTACTTATCAAGATACTTGCAGCACTGGGTCAGGCACTGGGCAAAGGAAAGGAGTAAAGAGTCTGTACCCTCTAAGAACTCAAAATTAATGAAAGATGTAGATATGCAAGTAATTAGAATGTAGTGTAAGTACAGGATGGGATAGAGGAGATATACAAATGAGGTCATAGAAATAATGGTAAGGGGACATATAATAAAGTTAATACTGTATAGCATATTAAATATACATTGATTTTAATTCAGTCCTTACAACAACTACACATGATTAAAATGTTTATTGTCTTTATTTTAAAATTTAGAAAATTGAAGCTCAGAGTGTGGAAATAATTTCTCCAAAGTCACATGACTGCTACATAGTGTAACTTGGATTTGAATCTAGGCCTGATGGCTCTAGGTTCTGACGTGCTGCAATCCATGGGGCCACAAAGAGTTGGACATGGCTGGGCAACTAAACAACAACTGATGGCTCTAGGAACATCAGTTAACTCCTTTCAACTCTTGCTTGCTTTTCCCCCAGGAGTATCCAATCATGTCTAAGGATAATGAAAGCTACCAAAGGAGAGACTGGGGATCCTTGGTGAATTCAATTACTTTCAATTTCCACTTAAGGAAAACATGGGATCATAGAATCTTTGACTTGGAAGTGATTTTTGGTATCAGTCCAAAATGCTACAGATTGAATTCCCAAAGAGATTTTATTATTTATTCAGTGTCACACAATCTTCAAATACTCCGTTTATATCTCTAATCAGATTTCCCAAATCTGAGACTGTTACACTTTCTACCCCACTACATAGGTAATGCATGCAAAGATGGAGAAAAAAATGGCTAAAGAGTGAGGTCAAATAAAGAACAAGGGATGGATGGGGTAAAATGATGTTTTTTCTTTGCTGTTTCACATTGATCAAATTCCTGGTAATTTTTAATATTCAGCAAATTTTTTAAATAAATGAATTAAATGTAAACTGGACCAACCAATCTCATCCAATATCAAATTTCAGTTAAATTTTGGTAAAGAATATGCATTAAGTAAAAATACCATTTTCCCTCTCTTTCTAATATGTGCATCATTTTAAAAAATGACTATTTACTGAGTAGTTACCAAATGCCAATCAATATGATAAGTGTGTTACACTTATTATCACATTTAATTTTTTAACAATTCTAACAATTATAAATATATATGAGTTAAGCATGTTAATGTGTTGTCCTCATTATGGTGGGCTAACTAAGGACTGGAGAAGTTAAAAGTCACTCAAGGCCAGAAGCTACGAGAGAGATAACTGGGATTTAAATTCCTTCAGTCTGACTTCATAATCCATAAGCTTAATCACACCATACTCCCTACTAACCTCACTTCAGTGGAGCTGAGAAAACTTGTCCTTTTTTAACCCAGGATAGAAAGGAGAATCCCTCAGTCCATATAAATCAATGTGATAATATCAGTCTGGAAAACTGGAGGGAGGAAACTGCATCTAGGCTAAATGAAAGAGGAGAAAACACTAGCAGAGGTGATCTGGGGAGAGCCCAGGGTGTCCTGATCACAATGCACTCCCTTTTCCTCCCAGGTCTGCCTCAGAAAGGGTCAGAAAGAACCAGACATCATTCTCTCCTGGAAAATCTTAAATGATCCTAAGCCACATGGATTTCACCACGTGAAATCACCTTGCCACTACATGTGTGCCAACCCTATGTGTGTGCGTGTGTGTGTGTTAGTTACTCAGTCTGTCTGACTCTTTGTGACCCCATGGACTGCAGCCCGCCAGGCTTCTCTGTTCCATGGAAATCTCTGGGCAAGAATATTGGGGTGGGTAGCCATTCCCTTCTTCAGGGGGTCTTCCCAACCCAAGGATCAGCCTGGGCCTCCTGCATTGCAGACAGATTCTTTACTGTCTGAGCCACCAGGGCAGCCCCAATTCCATCCTTAATCATACCCTTTTCCCAGGACACTTGTGATCTCTGACGAGAAATGGTTCCAGTGTCCCATTTCATGATCCCAGCTGAGGCCTGCTTATTCCTGGAACCAGCTTTTATGCCTGGAAAATCCTTTACTATTTCCTTGTCCTCGGAGTTTCAGAACTTTTCCTCACAGAGTCAAGTCCCAGGGCCACATCTTTGGGAAGAAGACAAGAAGGAGGCGGGAGGGTTAAGGCTCCTGACTTCAACCAGGCCACCTGCTCTATTGCCCTTTGAGCTAAGGATTACAAGGCTTAAGAGCTAGGGCACCCAAATCAGATGACCTAGATCTGAATGCAGCTCCACCATTTACTGTCTGTGGGACTAGGGCAAGTTACCCTACCACCCTGTGCTTTGAACGTCTCGTCTTTAATATTTAGATAATAATAGCACATATAGAGTTGTTGAGAGGATTAAAGTTGTTGCATACAAAGCACTTAGAATAATTCTAAGTGTCATGATGAGACCATTCAATAAATTTTAGCATTATTAGTTTGCTTATTTTCCACATCAGTTTCTATATGAAAATAGTATAACTACTTTTTTTTTTTTTAGACAATAAAGGGTTGCATTGGAAAAGAGAGTTTTGTATGCGACCACAAGAGGTTAGTGTGGAGCTGAAAAGAACCTAGGCATCCTGATTTCTTCCCAGAGCTCATTCCCTTAGATCACACCATGTTATCCTTGCTACTTGCATCCCCAGTGGTCATGAGAAGGACCCCTGAACAATTTGTCTTTCATCATTTTCTCTATACAATGGATCTGGGTCAGCAAGAATCCTTGCACTTTTTCTGCTGTTATGAATAACAAGTGAATCTTAATTCATTGAGTTTGTAGTGAAAGTGGGTAGAAGATTGCCTATATAATTCCTATTCCCTTTGCCTAGAAGATCATCTCCCCAGATCTTGAAAGAGCTGGTTGCAGTTCAAATATCTCTGAATCCACAAAGGCCTTCCCTAAACATTCAAACTAAGGCATCATCCTGCTTTACCTCATCATTTTATTTTCTTCACTGCAATTGTCTTTATCTGAAATTTTGAGATGCTTTCTTACTTATATTTTGTATGCTTTACTATAATAAGAATAAGAAAGCTGTATGTTGTTTTTTTTTTAAGAAAGTTGTATGTTTTTATCTCCGCTATTTTCCTAGTCCTTAGAACGGTGTCCAATATGTAGCAGATTCTCAGTATACATTTGTTTATTGGATGAATGTATAGATAGTTGGAAGACAGAAAGTCAGGAAAACTAAAATGAAAAGAATGAAGGGAAGGGGGGGAGGAGGGAAGACAGGGAGGGGGAGGGCAGATAAAATAAATGGATGGATGGATAAATAAATGAAAAGAGAATAAGGGAGATCTTTGTGTCTTATTGGGCCTGCTTTAGTTCCTTAGACTTATACTCTGAAATGAAACAGAATGGTTTTCAGGAGCCACTCAAGTCACACAAAAGCCAAAGGAGAAAAGACCACCACATAAGGAACCACAGGTGTGAAAAGTATGAATATGGACAGCCTGATTATAGTGAGAAACTCACAATGTCAGCTTATAGCTGCAAGGGAGACTAGAGACTGTCAACAGAGGGAAAAGGAAGGGTTAGGTTTTGCTGACAAAAAGTTGGGAGGAGAAAGAAGAGGAAGAATCCATGTTGTTACGTATGAAGAGCAGTGGGAGAGAAGTTAGACGACACTACCAACTGTGTGGCCCTACACACTTCAGCCAACATATGTGAGCCTGTCTTTTTTGTTTGTTTAAAAAGCCTTTATCCATTTTTGATCAGATAAAGGACAATCTGAATGTCAACTTGTCACCTAATGGTAAATTTGAACTTACAGGATTAACTGCCCTAAAGACACTGCACCTACTGACTTTGACAACATAACTTAAGGTGGAAATTTTTCTTTTTGTTCCCTAAGGTTGCATGTTGAAAAAATAAACAGTCCCTCAGGACTTCCCGGCAGTCCAGTGGTTAACACGCTGAGCTTCCTCTATTGGGGGCACAGGTTCGGTCCCTACTCAGGGAACTAAGATCCCACATGTTGCATGGTACACAAGCCAAAAATAAGTAGAGTGAAGGTTATGTTTAAAAGAAAGAAAAATAAACAATCCTCCGCAATCGTCAACACTGGTACTTGGTCCAAGTGTAAGGTCAAACAGCAAACCAGGAGCAAAACAAGGCCAAAAGCATGATAACTTGATAGCCCATCAAGTACAAACATCACTGGAACAAAGCAAGTTTCAGACACCAAATCAAACAAACAAACAAAGCCAGGTTCATTAGCATAAAAATTCCACTTAGCTGAAGGTACTATGAGTCTGTTCACTCTAATTCTCATATTGCGTTCTACATGGGAAGGGAGGGACAGAAGTTGGATGCTTCCTAGGGTTGCTGTGTGGGTATACTAAGATCATGAACATGAACTGCTTTGTGAACTCTCAAGTGCTGTGGACACAAGTGTTATAGCCATTATTAAGAGAGACTAGAAATATTACTGTTTAGCCTCTCTTCTTCCTTTTGGGGTTTCAGGGAGAGCACAGGATGAATCTCTGGCTTTGGTGTGAGTCGCCAGTACTTGTCACTGACATGTGACAAGCAGGCATTCCAAAATGTTTGTTAATAAGATGGCAAAAAACAGGAGAGTGTGTGTACGTGTCAGTCACTCAGTCGTGTCTGACTCTTTGTGACCCCATGGACTGTAGCCCACCAGGCTCCTCTGTCCATGGAATTCTCCAGGCAAGAATACTAGAGTAGGTAGCCAACCCCTTCTTCAGGGGGTCTTCCTGACCCAGGGATCAAAACTGTCTCTTGCATTGCAGACCGATTCTTTACCATCTGAGCCACCAAGGAAGCCCATATACAGGAGCAGTGCCCCCTTTTCATGAAGGGGCCTTTGGAATGGTCCTGAGTCTGAATCTTGCTGTGCCACTTCCTAGTGGCACGACCACAGACAAATTATTTAACCTCTTTCAGCCTGTTTTCTCAACTGTCAAAATAATGTTGCTCATACTATTTGTTGGGTTGGTACAAAAGTAATTGCAGTTTTGCATTGTTGAACTTTGGCATTTGATGTTGGAATACATTCTTAAATGTGGCTATGTTATACATCATTTTAATGCACATTTCTCACTTAATGTTTTTTTGCTAATGGCTTATTTCTTGCTTTTTCTTTTATATTTATTTTCGACTAGGGAAATGATGTTAGGCAAAAAGCAAATTCAAGTGATTTTCTTATTCAAGTTTAAAATGGGTTGGAAAACAATGCATTTGCAACATCAACAACTTGCAACATCAACAACGCATTTGGCCCAAAACTGCTATGAATGTACAGTGTAGTGGAGGTTCAAGATGTTTTGCAAAGGAGACTAGAGCCTTGAAGATGAGAAGTATAGTAGCTGGTCATCAGAAGTTGACAACGTCAAATTGAGAGCCAACCAAATTGAAGCTGAGCCTCTTGCAACTACAGAAGTTGCTGAAGAACTTAATGTCAGCCATTCAACAGTTCTTTGTCATTTGAAGCAAACTGGAAAGGTGAAAAGGCTTAATAAGTGGGTGCATCTTGAACTGACCACAAATCAAAAAATCATGTTGAAGTGTTATCTTTTATTTTATGCAACAATGAACCATTTATTGATTGGATTGTGACGTGCAATAGAAAGTGGATTTACATGACAACTGGTGATGACTAGCTCAGTGGTTGGACAAAGCAGCAGCTCCAAAGCACTTCCCAAAGTCAAGTTCAGTTCAGTTCAGTCTCTCAGTCGTGTCCAACTCTTTGCGATCCCATGAACCGCAGCACGCCAGGCCTCCCTGTCCATCACCAACTCCAAGAGTTCACCCAAACCCATGTGCATTGAGTCAGTGATGCCATCCAACCATCTCATCCTCTGTCATCCCCTTCTCCTCCTGCCTTCAATCTCTCCCAGCATCAAGTCTTTTCAAATGAGTCAGCTCTTTGCATCAGGTGGCTAAAGTATTGAAGATTCAGCTTCAACACCATTCCTTCCAATGAACACCGAGTCAAACTTGCACCAAAAAAAGGTTATGGTCACTGTTTGGTGGTCTGCTGCCAGTCTGATCCATTACAGCTTTCTGAATCCTGGTGAGATCATTACATCTGGAAAGTATGCTCAGGAATCAATGAGATGCACTGAAAACTGCAATACCTACAGCCAGCAATGGTCAACAGAAAGAGCCCAATTCTTCTCCATGACAACATCTAACCACACATCACACAACCAAAACTTCAAAAGCTGAATGAACTGGGCTATGAAGTTTTGCCTCATCTGCCATATTCACCTGACCTCTTACAATCAACTACCACTTCTTCAAGCATCTCAAAAACTTTTTTCAGGGAAGACACTTCTACTACCAGCAGGAGGCAGAAAATGCTTTCAAAGAGTTTGTCAAATCCCAAAGCACAGCTTTTTATGCTACAGGAATAAACAAACTTATTTCTCATTGGCAAAAATGTGTTGATTGTAATGGTTCCTATTTTTGATTAATAAAGATGTACTTGAGCCTAGTTATAATGATTTAAAATTCATGGTCTGAAACTACAATTAGGTTTACACTAACCTAATATAATAGACAAGACATGGAACCTGAGTGTCTGTCAACAGATGGATGGATAAAGATGATGTGGTGTGTGTGTATAATGGAATATTACTCAGCCAAAAAAATAATGAAATAATGTCATTTGCAGCAACATGGATGGACCTAAAGATGATCATACACAGTAAAGTAAGTCAAAGACAAAGATATCATATGGTATCATTTATATGGGAGTATAGAAAGATGATGCAAATGAATTTATTTACAAAACAGAAACAGACTCACAGGCATAGAAAACAAATTTATGGTTACCAAAGGGGAGGCAGGGGAGGGATAAAGTAGGAGATTGGGATTAACAGGTATACAAGTATTTATAAAATAGATAACCCACAAGGACTTACTGTATAGCACAAGGAATTATACTCAATATCTTGTAACAACCTATAGTGGAAGTGAATCTGAAAAGAATATACATGTATTTATGTAACTGAATCATTTTGCTGAACACCCGAAGCTAACACAATGTTGTAAAATCAACTATACCTCAATTAAAAAATAATTATAGAATAAAATGAATATAGGCAAAAAATAATAATGTTGCTCAGTTCATAAAGTTATTGTAAGGGCTAAATTAATTTATATTAAAGAAGGGGGCTCCTGAGCACACAGTAGGTGATATAAAGAAAGTATCTGTGGTGATAAAGATGAAGATCATCACGCATAAGAGAGAAAAGTGATGAAAGATGACACTGGTGTCCCAGTGGGGTGGAGAAGAACAGGATGGATTCTAGACAATCACATCATCTCTGTACATCATCTGACATCAGCCCTGCTCCAGGAACATAATCGGTGTAAGTGAATTTCCTGCCTGTTGGGAGCACAGTGTGAGCCTCAGATGAGAGGATGGTTCACACGGACAACGGAGAATGAGAGGAGTCAGACCTGAACTGGCTCTGCCTCTACTCCCTGCCTCTGTCTTCTCTTCCACAAAATGGGGAGGGAGAACAAGGTAGTCAAAAAGGCCCTTCTGGATGTAAAAATCTCTTGTCTCCAGAGGAAAAATGATGTCAACTGGAGGTGAGCGGATGGAAAAGGGAGACTTTTCTCTTTTCTTGGCAGATGAAATGTGTGTATTGGTTGCAGTCGTGCTGAGAGGTTAATTAACATCACTGAGTCTGTTTTCTCGTCTGTAACAGGGAATGTTAATGCCTATCTCGCTGGATGGTTGCATGGGTAAAATGAGGTGATGTGTGTTGGACACAACATAGGCTGTCATCAAACACTCAAAATATTCTCATTCTCAACCACCCCCTCACCATCCTTCTCCAGGCAGGCTGGAGCTCTTAACCTTTCCCTTACACTACTGCTGTGACTGGCTTCTAAGGGACTCCCTGCCTGGCGTCCAATTTGCTCATCCATTAATGAAAAGGTAAAAAGTCCCCATTCAGTCCCTTCAACCCCCCTTCCACCAGGCTGTCAGGATTATCTTCTGAGGCATAGCTCTCATCTCCTTACTACCCTGCTCAAAAGACATCCGTGGCTCTTTCTCCATCACCCTAAAACAGGGACCACAGTGCTTGGCCTATCTTTGTTGTTGTTCAGTTCTTAAATCATGTCCAATTCTTTGTGACCCCATGGACAGCAGTGTGCCAGGCTTCCCTGTCCGTCACTATCTCCCAGAGTTTGCTCAAAATCATATCCACCGTGTGGATGATACCATCCAGCCATCTCATCTTCTGTCTCCCTCTTCTCCTCCTGCCCTCAATCTTTCCCAGCATCAGGGTCTTTTCCAATGAACTGGCTTTTCACATCAGGTATCCAAACCATTGGAGCTGCAGCTTCAGCATCAGTCCTTCCAATGTCTATTCAGGGTTGATTTCCTTTAGGATTGACTGGTTTGATCTCTTTGCAGTCCAAGGGACTCTCTGAGTACTGTTAATCGCTACTTGAAACAACCCATTTCCCAGCCAAACCAAACTCAGCTGCAGGCTCCTGCTTTCTCACCATTCCCATGCCACCTATAACATCAGCAAAGCAAAAGAATTATGTCTGTTTTGGATACTGAAAGCCACATGGGGATATTTCACTCTGGTACAGTCCAAATCAGAATTTGCTGCATCAAAGTGGAAGAATTTCTGCATTGTTTTTCTCATGAAAACAGGACTCCCTCAGTAATGAATTCAGCAGGGGCTCTTCCTGTCCCTAGTCTTGGGGGTTCCCCTAACAGAGCAATGCTTACTTTCCTCCATTTCTCCTTCTCTAATGGGGGCTGTCAAGAACCCTCCTCCCTGCATCCCGGCAAAAAATGCATGAATCCAACTGGGAGCTTTGCGTGGCTGTCACATTTTCTTTCTAATCAGCAGCCCCTTCCTCCCACCTCTGTTTTCCTCCAGGGAGCAGAGTGATTCCAATCTCCCTCCTAAGCTCCCCCCAATGCTTAAGAGGACCTCTGGCCTCCCCTCCCCATCCTCCCCCAGTCCCAGGAGGTTGCAGCCCCTCATTATCCAAGAAGGCTCCCCCTTGGAGGTTCATTTCATTTATCAGTTCTGAGCTTTACCCCTGACTTGAGCCTTCCTTGGGTCACGATCTGCCCTCCTCCCTCCCCTTCCTGGGTCAATTCATAGATTTTTGCTGCTGCCAAGAGCAGCTGCTAGGGAGCTGGGAAGGGGCACTGGGAGAGATTGGCTGTCTCAGCTCTGAGTGAGACACTGAGGAAGAATGAGACGTTTAACAACTGCAGCTCAGTGATGAGAAAGTGATGGGGCCCCAACGCCATCGCTCAGACCCTCCTTTAAGCCCTCTGCACTTGCCAGGTGAAACGGAAAACATTTTGATTAGGCCTAACTCGATGATAAATACAGGAGTCCAGCCCATGCAGACGCTAAATCCATTTCCTGCTGCAGATGAATGGGCAGGCAGCCTGCAGCCTGATCACAATTTTCCTTGGCCAGAGCGGAAATGAAGGCCCCATGCCATCACCCACTGAACTCAAAAAATAGCTGTTTATTCAGCTTTTATGAGAGGATCCTATCCCCCACACAGGACCCCCATATGGCAGTTTTAATAGCAATGTATGCCGGTGCTTGTTATTTCATGGTATTGTGTAATCAGAGCTTAAAAAAAAAAGATTTTTAAGGCCATTCAGTTAATTTGCTCACGTTTTAAAGCCCTGAAACCATTTTTGCAAATAACATCTTACATAGTATCTCCACACAGGAAATAGACAAAAATGGAGCTTCTCTGAATAATGTTCTTCAGAAACTTAGGGTTCCAGGGACTTCTCTGGTGGTCCAGTGACTGATTCTGTGTTCCCAAGACAGGATTCACAGGTTCGATCCCTGGTCAGGGAACTAGATCCTATATGCCCAACTAAGAATCCACATAATGCAACTGAAGGTCCTACATGCCACAACAAAGATGGAAGATCCTGCATGCCGCAACTAAGACCCAGGGCAGCCAAATACACACATACATACATAAGAATTATAGAGTATGAAATATAAAATTGGAAAAAAAAAGAAAAGAAAAAGACTTGGGTTCCAGAGACAGTCTTTTGAAATACAATGATTCTTCTAATCATCAAATATAGGTAGGCATCTGTTCTAACATATCCTGGCATGCAACCACTAGCTTGATTATCTCTAGTGATGAGAAGCTTATTAGGTTAAAAATAATAACATTCCTGCCCTAGAACCTCTTACTAATGAATTGTGTGACAGTGAAAGTGAAGTTGCTCAGTCGTTTCCAGCTGTTTGCGACCCTATGGACGGTAGCCCACCAGGCTCCTCCATCCATGGGATTTCCCAGGTAAGAATACTGGAGTAGAGTGCCATTTTCTTCTCCAGGGCATCTTCCTGACCCAGGGATTGAACTCAAGTCTCCTGCATTGCAGGAAGACTCTTTACCCTCTGAGCCACCAGGGAATCCCAACTGTGGGCAAGTCATTTAACCTCACTAGACCTCAAGCATCCTCAGGTAAAGATAAGGGAAAACAAGAACAACTTCCTGTTGAAAGGAAAAAATGAATATCATGTGTGGAAACATTTGAAACTCAAGAGCTCAGCAGGCATACTGGTGGAGCAGAGGGCCATCCATAAGTGAAAGGACTAAACTTGGACTTGGATTTCAAATCACACCTGAGTCTGCTGCCTACTAACTGTTTGACTTTGGGCAACTTACCTAACCTCTCTGTGCTTCAAAATCATCTTTTTCATCAAATGACTCATGGAATTGTCTGAAGACTAAATACATGGTGAATGTGAAAGTGAAATTTGCTCAGTCATATCTGACTTTTTGCGACCCCGTGGACAGTCCATGGAATTCTCCAGGCCAGAATGCTGGAGTGGGTAGCCTTTCCCTTCTCCAGGGGATCGTCCCAAGCCAGGGATTGAACCCAAGTCTCCTGCATTGCAGGTAGATTCTTTGCCAGCTGAGCCACAAGGGAAGCCCAAAAATACTGAAATGGGTAGCCTATCCCTTCTTCAGCAGAACTTCCTGACCCAGGAATTGAACTGGGGTCTCCTGCATCGCAGGTGGATTCTTTACCAAGTGAGCTATCAGGGAAGCCCAAATATGTAATAGAGACACATTTTCTAAAACACAGGGGATGGTGATGACCACTATGAATAGGGTGCACATAGGAAGCCACACTCAGCCATCTTGACCTTGGTGGGCAGTTGACAGTTACCACACTCAGACCAAAAAAATTCTGAACCAGCTGGTAAGGACAGTCCTCTGAGGTTCAGCCCAGTGTCCTGGAGTACAATAATTGTGCCACAAGGGGGAGGAGGCTAACTATTTTTATACAAGACTGTTGAGGTCTTGTGAGGTTAAGTGACTTGCCCATTGTCACATAACTCATTAGTAAGAGGTTCTAGGATAGGAATGTTATTTGTAACCCAATCAAATGAGCTTCTTATCATTAGAGCTCATCAAACTGGTGGTTGCATGACAGGATATGGTAGACAGGATGTCTATATATGCCTGATGATTGGAAAGAATCACTGTATTTCAAAGGGCTTTCTCTGCTTTTCTACCACCCCATGCCACCTATAACCTTCTGGAGAAGTTGTTATTTATTCAGAGAAGCTCCATTTGTATCTATTTCCTGTACTGAGATACTATGAAAGATGTTATTTGCAAAAAACCCTTCCTGTACCATGCTTAATTTGAAGGAAATCATTTAACTCCTGTTTGCTCTCAGCAACAGTTCTCACCCTTCTCCAATCCACTCTCTGCCACAGGGAGGCTAACCCTCACCAACTTCAAGCCCAAGGCTCATTGCCAAAAGGCAAGATTTAGCTAGTTGGAGGCAATGGGAGGGGAGACTGGAGGAAGAGAGGAAAAGAGAAGTCAAGAGCATTTCTCACCTCATCCTCTTTGCTTTAGGCAGAGTCTTGGCTGTAGCCCCGAAGTAAGCCTTTTAAACCATGATCTGAGTTCCTGCCAGGCAGCCTCTTCAATACCTCCCAGTCCTGACTGCCTGCCCCAGGAATGGCAGCCTGCCAGGTCCTGGCTAACATTGGGCTCTGAAACCAAGGCTCTACATACTGCCTTTAGTCCAGTGGCTTCCTACCCTTTCAAACCCTGGGATTACCTCACCTTCCCCAGGTTGCTATGTTGCTCCTTCTACCAGCCCATGACCAACTTATATTAAATTCTATCTATGGAACCACCCAATTATGAGTTCTAGTTCCTACAAAGCCCTGGCAAGTACACCCTCTAACAGCTCTAAGAGGTTATTATTTTTCCCTGTTTACCGTTGAATGAACTGAGTCTCAAAGAAGTTAAGTAATGTACTGAAGATTACAAAATAGAGTGGTTGAACTGAATTCAAACTCAGTCTATGAGACTTTCAAGGAAATCTATGTTCTTTCCACCAAATCAAAGCCTTCTCCTGAGATCAGTTAAATCACTTGAGGCTAGAAGTCTCTCAATACCAGAGAAATCCTTGTTAAGAATTACCAAAAAAATAAAAGCCCTCCTGAATTTGTTTCAGGTTTTCATTTTTTTGGTATTGACAGCAGATGTTCTATTGTTTGAGGCTCAAATTTGCTATTAAAAAACAGACAGTGATATAATAAAAAGAAAATGGAAGATTAAGTGGGCTTCAAATGGAAGATCTTGAGTCTGCCCCTAACTTGGTTATGAGACCTCAGGTAAAACCCTTGTCCTATGGAGGCCTCAGTTTCCCTATCATTATATTGAGGTCTTTGGACTCAATCTAGCATTTTGATTCTGTGATTCTAATGGTGTGGTTATACAGTGATTTTTGTTTCACACTACAATGAAACCTTACACATGTTGGAACATTTTTTGGCACATGAAACCCTCAATTAAAATGAATAAATGAAGTCTTTGGCATGCCACTCTTGAAAGGTTTTCAGACCCTGAATTAGAATGAACAAAGGAAGACTTGGCAGGAAACTTCAGAAAAGTGGATAACCTTGATTTAGATCATCAAGATGTTGTTAGGGAGATTGGAGTGCTTGGCTGGCTGCAGCTCATCTGGGGAAGTTTTATGGAAAAGTAAGTTCAGAACAGGGTTCTGAGTGAGAAGAGAATCTGGTTCACACTCCACAGGCATCTTCACTTCCAAGGGGGCACCTTGCACTCCACTTGCAGTTCAAACCCACTCAAGTCTTTAGAAACTTAAACTGTTCCTACTCAGGGGAAATTTGTGAGTCCAGGATCTTAGTGGCACATAACATGAGGATGCTGACTATGCTAGAACCTTGGTCTTGGTTTGAGTATCTGAGCTCCTTAGCCTGAATCCTTGATTTTCTGTTAGTTCCATGAAGTGGTACCCAGTCCTTTAGAATCATATTCCTATAACCAGGATGCAAGCCAAGGGGCCTGAGGAAGTGCCTTTGGGAAAAGTGTTGTCAATATCAGTTGTCAGCAGTAACTATCCAAGACCAGTCCAAAATGAAGTTCTCTAGCTCAACATCTGGACTTGGCTACTTCAAGGAAACAGGTATACTTTTAAAGAAAGGTGCTTACACCTTAAACTTAAGCAGGGTTCTTGCACAAGCCTAGATATAATCATGGCCCCAACCTTCAAAGAGTCAAATGTAAGAAACAACTGAGAAAGTTCAAAGGTGGGTCATAGGATAAACTAGCTCTTGGCCTTCTCATTCATCTGTAACAACTCTGAAAGCAGGGACCACACTAGACACTGCTAAAAATCAAGAGAACTTTAACCAGAATGCTCATAACGTGAAACACTGTACAAGGCAGGAAGGTAGGTTGTGATCTTCTTGGGGAGGAGTGGGGCTGCTGAGATCCATAAAGGGACCGCTAGAGTCTTTCTGGATGAACACTTCTAAAGAGGGTGTACCTAGGCAACTTCAGGGCTGTTCCTGTATGTGGGCACATGATTGAGGAAGCCATTAGGAAGGGCTTGCCAGTTCAGGGCCAGAGGGAAACTATTAAATTGTTCAGAAAAATAGGAGCAACTGGCCATACCCATCACTGGTTCTCCTTCTTTGTTCCTCCACCCTTGTAGCACCAGTCTGTCCTTTAAATTCATTGGTGTAAAGGGATGCCTTACTGTGGCCTGTCCAAGGCACTCACTGATCCCAGAGGTGTCTCAGTTTGTCCTGACGCACAGGATTACTGTGATAGCATACCGAAGGCACGTCCTCCAGTGGACACACGCGAGAAGCACTGCTTTCCTCTCCAGAAACTTTCATTTTTCTTTTTGTGCCCAGAAACCTCCCCTGCCTTCTGTGAATTCATTTATGCTGGAAAAAAGGTGATCCATGTGTACATGCTGATATCTTCATCCAAGTACCATACTTGAAATTAAGCCTGTAATCCCCTTCCTATTAGCAAGACTAAGAAATGGTTATTGAAGATTGAAAAATGCTGATGAAGAAACAGAATTAGTTACCCATCCATGTGCTCAAACTCTGAGTAGACAGACATCAGGTGTGTATTTAACATTTGTAGACAAAGGAACCGCCACTTAGGGATGAATAAGTCAAGTCAGAGCTTGATAAAGGACAGCAGCTAATGCATGCCAGTTCTAGCTCTCCAAACTCTACTTTCTACCTCATTCTAGCACAGTAATAAGAGACTACAGGAAAAAAAAAAAAAAATGAGTTTGATGGAGACTGACATATTACCCAACTCCAAGAGGCGCCATCACATTGTAGCCTAGTAAACACCACTGTTTGGAGTTATACCATTCTGCAACACTGGTTCTATCCTAGGAAATTCAGACAACTCTTTTTCCAGAGGTCCTTTTCTTCATTCATGCCCACTTAATGAATTCCACGTTTTGAAATATTTATTTTCTCAAATAAACTTCATTTTTAGGGTATAAAGAAAACATATTCCTATGTTATAATGATTCAAAACAGAATAAAACATCTGTTGAGGTCTTGATCACTAGGAAATAACCAAAGTTATAGTTTTGAATTGATTTCCTTCCAAGCAAACACACATAGATTTGACATTTGAGTTAGCAAGTGAAACCTCAAAACAGGTAAACATTGCTTCCCTTAAACCTTGTGACATATTAAAAATAATTAGAGCACCTCACTGCTACATTCATACTAGTTCTGTCACAGACTCTAGTTATGTGTAAGATTCTGCTTTAGGAACCCTAGACTTCACTATACCAAAATAACAAGCCTGGTCAATTGTTCATTGAGTTGGAAATTAGTGGATGGGGAAAACAAAACAAAACACACTTAAAGCCTTTGTAGAAAATACCACAACACACACACACACAAAGATTTCTCCTACTTCAATTACATTTGTTAACACAGGTAGAATAGAATGACAAGTAAGAAAATACCAACAATTCTGCTTTCTTCTTTGTTAGTCAAAAGGAAAGAAGGAGACAGCAATGGGAATTATAATGCATTTTTTATCTACTGTGTGCCAGGAACTGTAATCATTACAAGTGTTCCCTGTGTTTAATGAAAAAAGAAAACTGAATTCTACTGAGCTAAATAAACTGCCACATATCTAGTAAGCAATAAAAATCAGGATTTGAATTCAAGATTTCCTGGCTCAAAGTCTAGGTATTTTTCCTTCATTTGCCATTTTATCTCCTGAAGAGAAAAACAAGTCAACAGACCATTACCAAGCTCTTGCTTTGTGTCGGGCATTCATTTCCACTCATTTAAACAAACATTTATTGAGCCTCTAGTAGGTGCCAGACACTGTACATGTTATCTGGCAGCTCATGCTCTAATGGGAGAGACAAGCATGCTGCTCATGAGGAAACGGATAGAAATGCAGTGGGAATAAATGGGTGTCAGGGTGCAGACATCGGATCTTCCTTATTTCAGTTGTTCCTTTTCCTTTTCTCAATGTGGTTATCTCAGTGCTACCAGGTTTAAAAAAGATGGTCAAGGCTTCGATCCTATTTTACATGCAGCCAAAGGATAACACTTGAGACACACCGATACAAGCAAAGATCCCTCTTCTTGTAACATTATAAAACACGGAGCACGTAAACCTGCTCCATCAAGGGAACCAGTGTAATTGGTGCACCTTCTCTTGTAGCATTTAAGGTGTTATCTCTATAAATACAGTGCATTTTGCTTTAATAAAAAATGAATTTTCCAGAACAGTGACAGTATTGACCTTACATATTATCCAAATAGAAATTGTAATGAAACAAGTCGAACAGTGAGTAGTTATAATAGATATGCAAATATTGGTCTTTTCTTAAAGGTCTTTCGGCCTACTCACACGCGTCTCTCATGTGTCTGGGAGGGCAGATTCAGCCTGCCTTTATAATCTAGGAGGACACGGAGGAGGAGGGAGAAAGAGAAAGCAGGGGATGCCTGTCAGACCATCACGGACAGTAGAGTCCAGGAAGATTGTGCTCTATTCTACAGCTTCACAAACATGTTTTAGGGACTTCCCTGGAGGTCCACAGGTTAAAGACTCTGAGATTTCACTGCAGGAGGGGTGGGTGTTTGATCCCTGGTCAGAGAACTAAGATCTCACACGCTTTGCAGCCAAAAAATAAATAAATAATCAAAGGAAATTTCTTGAACTGAGTGAAAACGGAAATACAACAAATCAACTTTAAAAATTGTTTAAAGAAACAGATTTTAGGATAACTGCTATCATATGTGCTACCTCATTTGACCCACATGACAACCTGTGACATAGGAATAGATGTTGCTATTTTATGGGTGAGAAGAACAAACCTCAGAAAAATGTGCTATTTGCCCAAATTCATACAGCTGGGGAATAGCATCATTGGAATGTGCATCCTAACCTCCCTACCCTCAATTAACTTCATCTAAAATTTCACCTGGGCAAAGCCTGGCTATAATAATCAAGCTGAATCAATAAATTCATTTCCTCATTAACTGCATGGATAGTTACTGAATGTCTCCTGTATGCCAGGTCCTTTCCTAGGTGTGATAAGAAATTATGAAATAAAAATTGGTTTATGAGGCTTCCCTGGTGCTCCAGTGGTTAAGAATCTGCCTGCCAGTGCAGGGGACACAGGTTTGATCCCTGGTTCAGGAAGATCCCACATGACACGGGGCAACTAAGCCCATGCGTCACGACTACTGAGATTGTGCTCAAGAGCCTGAGACCTGCAACTACTGAAGCCTGCGATCCCTCAGGCTTGTGTTCCATGACAAGAGAAGCCACTGCAATAAGAAGCCTGCACATTGCAAATAGAGATCAGTAGCCCCTGCTCACTGAGAAAGCCTGGGTGCAGCAATGAAGACCTAGCCCAGCCAAAAGTAAAAACAAATATTTGTAAGTGGTTTATTTGAGAAACTAAATATTTAATAATAAATAAGAAGTGGTTTCTGATCTAAAATGTTCCCAGGTTGTCAGGAGATTTCATACAGACTTCAAACAAACTTTAAAAAGAAATAGAGAAGCAAATGTACCACTCAGTTTTCCTTAATACAATCCCTCTAAGAGCCTTTAGCAAACTCACCAGTCAGTCTCCACCTGAAAAGTGGAACAGTTCCGTTTCAGATTTACTATACAGTGGTAAATATGAATGAGAAGGTTATATGGTTCAATCCTTAATTATCTCTAGGCGGATTGGATACTTTGTAGGCTATCAGTGGAAATTTGCAGCTAGTTTATTGACCAGATTGAACTTGATGGAATGCAACCAAGGAAGAGTTTTATTTTTCTCCCATCACTCTTTTCCCTCAAGTTTAGATGAATCTACCCCTTAATAACTGTCCTACAGACCTCTGATTCTCCTGGTCACTTTCATGAATTAAAATGTCAGGTTTGGATGTCAGCCAGGTTTGGATCAGTTTTCTCACCCCGACTTGATGTTCACTTCTTCCTCTCACTCCTGACCTAGGAGGCCTGGGTACGAGGAACTTGTGGGTGAAGAGAAGGCTTGTGTGGTCTCTAGATACCTCCACTTCCCCCTATTCCCTTCCTCCTCTGGGATGGTAGGGTATAGTATAGCATAAGAATCTCTTACCTAGGGCTTGAAGCCCGTGGTAAGAAGTCTCAGAAACCCTTTTCATGAAGATGGCGCCGAAGGCGAAGAAGGAAGCCCCTGCCCCTCCTAAAGCTGAAGCCAAAGCAAAGGCTTTGAAGGCCAAGAAAGCAGTGTTGAAAGGTGTCCACAGCCACAAGAAAAAGAAGATCCGGACGTCACCCACCTTCCGGCAGCCCAAAACACTGCGACTCAGGAGGCAGCCCAAATATCCTTGGAAGAGCGCCCCCAGGAGAAACAAACTTGACCACTATGCCATCATCAAATTCCCCCTCACCACCGAGTCAGCCATGAAGAAAATAGAAGACAACAACACACTGGTATTCATTGTGGATGTCAAGGCCAACAAGCACCAAATTAAACAGGCTGTGAAGAAGCTCTATGACATTGACGTGGCTAAGGTCAATACTCTGATCAGGCCTGATGGAGAGAAGAAGGCATATGTTCGACTGGCTCCTGACTATGATGCTTTGGATGTTGCCAACAAAATTGGGATCATCTAAACTGAGTCCAGCTGGCTAATTCCAAATATAAAAGTTTTCACTATGTAAAAAAAAAAAAAAAAAGAATCTCTTACCTAGGGCTATTTCCCTCTTTTTCCCTTGACTAACTCTAGGCTGCCATTCATTTCCTCCGTGTTGTATAAAATCAAGTGATGGTTCCATCCTTCTTGTTGTTTAGTTGCTAAGTTGTGTCTAGTTCTTTCTCAACCCCATGAACTGTAGCCTGCCAGGCTCCTCCATCCATGGAATTTCTCAGGCAAGAATACTGGAGTGGGTTGTCATTTCCTTCTCCAAAGGATCTTTCCAACCTAGGGATCAAAGCCATGTCTTTCATTGGTGGGTGGATTCTTTTACCATGGAGCCGCTAAGGAAGCCCGCTTCTATCTTAGGCAAACACAGAGTCTTAAGAGCCCCATGCTTAGAAAGCCAGTCCACTGTAGTGATAAACTGTATAACCAAAAATGAGATCCCAATCTCCCCTCTTGAAAGTACGCCAATCTCTGTAATACTTCTCTTGAAAATTTCCTCACTTAGCTGGAGAGAATAGCCTCTAGAGAGGAAAGAAAAGACCACAGTTTTCCTCCCAAGCCAGCAACTTCTAATTCTGGGCATCCTCCTCTTCTCTTCAGTCTTTTATTTATGCTAGGTTTGTAGAAATAGATGGAGATGAAAATTGGGAAAAACATTGAAGTTTCCAAGGTCCTCAAAGTAGTATCTGCCCTCATTCACTTGGCACTTGATTCCCTTTGACATGAACTTTGGGTTCTCATTGCCAATCCTGGGCAACCAGCAAAGATCTTTTTAAAAGCAGCTTACGTTCAAAGGGAGAAATATAAAAATATACTTATGTGCATGTAACAACAAACATTACAAAATCAGTGATGAGTATTATGCAGGTGATTATCATAGAAAGTAACTGAAGCAAATTTACATTACATGATCAAGAAAGGTTGTTCTAAAGAGATGACATTTGGGCTATGATTTGAGTTAACAGAACTAGTATGGTAAGATCATGAAAGAACATTCAAGATAGTGAGAATAGCTCATACAGAAGCCCTAAGATGAAGCTCTGTGGGTGGAGCCCAGTAGGAGAGGGCAAATATACAAGTTTGGGTCAAAGATGTAGCTAGGCCACAGACCTTCTGGGAAATTTTCACTGAAATGATGATTTCTTTTTATTATACTCTAGATGAAATAGGAACCCACTGGAAGATTTTAAGCAGTGAAGTGAAGATATAAAGGTTGGATTTCTTTTTCTTTTTTTTTTTTTAGGTTGGATTTCTTTAGTGGAAAATTTCTTTTGGCAAATGGGGATAAAATGGAAGGGAATAGTAATTCAAATCAAAAATGGGTGTTTGGGGCTAGGTCTACAGCAGTGAGAATAGAGAAATGAGAGGGCTGAATAGACACTTAGAAGAATGATGCATCAGACCAGCTGGTAAATTGGATGTGGAGGTGAGGAAAGGAGAGAAATGAAAAGTAACATGCACATTTGGGGCTTGAGGATCTTTGTGGGGGTCAGTGACATTTCTGGAGAAAAGAAAAAATAGCGAAGTAGTTCTGAGTTTCAAGAGCTGTCTTTTAGTCCTATAAAGTTTGACATGACCCCATGCCAACTTCAAGGAAGACGGTCTAGTAGGCAGTAGGCATTTAGAGATGTGAATCTGATGTTTCTGAGAGCAGCAGGGTTACATAAGCATGTTTAGAAGTCACCAGCAAACACATACTGGAAGTTATAAGGGTAGATGTGTTCATGGGCATTTAAATCTTGTTAAAATGCAGATTCTGATTTAGTGGGTCTGGGGTAGGGTCTGACAGTGTACATATCTAAGAAGCTCCTAGGTGATGCAGGTGCAGAGCTCATTTTGAGCAGCCTGTGTCTAGAGAGGATGAACAGAGGATGGACAGAGACCTCTGAAATCCAACATCTACATCAGGTGAACAGGGAGTCAGTAAAGGAGGTGTCCATCTTCCCCTCCCCTCAGTTCTTTTCCATTCTCCCTCCCTCCCTTCACCCATAAACATTTATGAGACCACTTAGGTGTCAGGAGCTGTGTTCAACAGTTTATGTTCCTCTATCAACTGATGGCTGCCAAACCTTAATTCAGTCTTTTGCTCTGCAGGTAAATTTCCATCCCCTGCTGCTCAGACCTTTCTGCTGAACTCAAAGGCTCTGTTTACCCGTTTCCAGAAATATCCAGATTAGAAATTTAAGAATGTAAACACCTGTTGGAAAGGATCCCCTCAGGAGCCTTAACTATCTCTGGGCAGATGAAGTGGGGAGAACAGGAAAATGCAAGGTTAGAAAGATTTGGCTAAGCTTGACCTTGGGGAAGAGAACAGCTGGGGATTTAGAAGTTCAGTCCTCATCCAAATGCACCCAAGTGTGGCATTTTTCCTTCTAATTTCAGGAAAGAAGATAAAGACAGTTCCCTACAAAGTCAGGCTGGTGCTCCATCAGAACCAATACTGATTATGTTTGACAAAGAAACAAGAAAAGAAAGAAGCATAACAAGGAAAAACCCCACCACCAACATCTAGTTAAGGAAAAACTCAGACTGAACATGACTCATCTGAAAACAAACAAGTCAATTAACCAAGGATCTCTCTAACGAAACCCAGTCCCCTTCCAGTCCAGCTACTAAATTGCTTCTTGCTTACTTCTCAGCTCAAAGACAGAAAGGAAACAGAAGGTGTGGATGCAGACTGGATTTATGCATGAAGAAAACAATGGTGATAAAAGACAGGGCTTTGAAAAGCAATCAGAGCTGCCAGCCTCCCAACTGAGAACTGTTTAAAATAGCACACCATCAAATAAGAGCTGCATGTGTACCAGTCAAATCCTGAGATCCCTTTCGGACATGCTTTCCAGAACTCCAGAATAATATGACAAGTCTCCTTGTCTTTTTTTCTTTTCTTCTCTCTCTCTTACACACACACACACACACACACACACACACACACACACACACACACACACACACAGTGTACGTACACACAATCAAAGATGTTACAATCCAAGATGGCTCTAAAGAGAGGAGAGTGGACTTGAGATCTATGATTTAGCAAAATATGAGGAGGAGTAGGAAGAGGATAGGTTGTTTCATTAGTTCATGACTCTATTTCCTCTATTTTTAATAACATGAATGCCTTGCCCATGTGGAAGACTTCCCAGAGTGAAAGCAATTTCACACACATGATCCTATATAAGCCTTCATACCAATCTGTGAAGAAAGTAAAAAATATTACCTCTCTTGTTTTCACACATGAAGAAACAGACTAAGAGATATAATGGGATTTGTCCAAAATTACTTTGCAAATCAATTCAAAAGGACATAAACCAAGAGCTTTGGCTCTCAAGTTCAGGGTTCTTTCCACTCTACCAGACTAACTTTAAACTTTTGGTTGGAGATGTGAAGAGTGACAGCTTTGTCCTCAGGCTCAAGCTGTGTGTCCTCTTCCTGGAAATGTGCTGAGTTCTCAGTTGGAGCACATTTCCTCATTCTAGAATGTGAAGGTCAACAAGTCAAGTCAATGAGTCTATTGTTAAGTGCTGACAGGTCAAAACTGTGCTAGCTAGCAGCACAGGAGATACAGAAGACGTTAAGATGTACTAGATGTTTCAACAGTCAATACATGCTTATGGCAAGAGGTGTTAAAGAAGCTTTATTAGGTAGCAAGAAGGGGAAGGGATAATCATAATGATGGCAGTAGTGAATTTATTCATTCAACTAGAATTTATTATGTTCCAGGCCCAGTGCTATCAGTGGGAAGACGACGATGGTGATGGTGATGGAGATGACTATCAATCGCTGAACTGAAAGAGCACAGGTTTGACAGTCAAACTAACCTAGATTCAAATTCCAACTTCATCACTTACTAGCTGAGGGATTTTAGGCATCCATCATTGAGCGTGAGTTTATTCCTTTCTTGAATGGAAGTGACATTAACTTCCTTGCCTGCCTTTACATCATGTCTACCAAACTGACCTCCTACTCTGTGCCAGGCATTAAATGCTGAGGACACATAGATGAATAAGACCCCACTTCTGCCCTTGAGGAGGCCATGTTCAGGTGGGGGTGTGGAGGCAGAATATAGGTTTATTCCAATACCTAGCGTCAGTAACTATGAAAATATCAGGTATATACAATGTACTCTGGGAGCACAGAGGAAGGTGTGGTAAATTCTGCCTGGATTCAAGAAAGGGCTTCACGGAGGAGGTACTTCAAGTGAATCATTTAGATTTTTTACAGGTGGAGAGAGAAGAGTGAATGCAAAGACAGAGGAACTTGAAATAGCGGCTTGTTGTGGGAATAGCAAGTTTCTGTTGTGACCATAAAACACATTTGTGGATGTGAAGGCCTTCCAGACCCCATAAAGCACCATCTCTGCACACTTAGGGGCACATTTTGTTTATACAGATCCATGATCAGCCTGAATCACTGAGGCTATATCTCTTCTTGCAGCCTTTCCATCTTTTTTTTTTTTCATTTATTTTTATTAGTCGGAGGCTAATTACTTTACAATATTGTAGAGGGTTTTGTCATACATTGATATGAATCAGCCATGGATTTACATGTATTCCCCATCCCGATCCTCCCTCCCACCTCCCTCTCCACCCGATCCCTCTGGGTTTTCTCAGTGCACCAGGCCCAAGCACTTGTCTCATGCATCCAAACTGGTCTGGTGATCTGTTTCACCCTAGATAATATACATGTTTCGATTCTGTTCTCTCGAAACATCCCACCCTCGCCTTCTCCCACAGAGTCCAAAAGTCTGTTCTGTACTTCTGTGTCTCTTTTTCTGTTTTGCATATAGGGTTATCATTACCATCTTTCTAAATTCCATATATATGTGTTAGTATGCTGTAATGTTCTTTATCTTTCTGGCTTACTTCACTCTGTATAATAGGGTCCAGTTTCATCCATCTCATTAGAACTGATTCAAATGAATTCTTTTTAACAGCTGAGTAATATTCCATGGTGTATATGTACCACAGCTTCCTTATCCATTCATCTGCTGATGGGCATCTAGGTTGCTTCCATGTCCTGGCTATTATAAACAGTGCTGCGATGAACATTGGGGTGCACGTGTCTCTTTCAGATCTGGTTTATATATGCCTTTACCCTGCTTTCCACTTCGGTTTCTGCCAAAAATGTGGCCTCCCTTCCACAGCTATGGAGCTGGACTCCCTCAAGCAAAGGAGACAGAGAACATAAGATGCTGTGAAAAGATGTGGAGGAATCATTCAGAGACACATTGCAAGATGGCGGGCTGTCAAGTCACCATCAGGAGCAACCACGTGTGCTTGTTTGTGGAAAGTACAATACTGAAACAAAAGAGCTTCAGACTTTGGAGCAATCACATTAGGTACTATGCTAACTTATGTCCTAATTATACAGGTAATGCATACTGCTCATACAATAATTGTAAATACAAAAAGTATTCAAAAATCTCATCACTTAGGTAAATAACTTTGATCTTATTTACTTTTTCTGCACAAATTAGAAATAGTCTAAATAAATTGCTTTGTAAATAGACTGATTCCAGTTAAAGTTATGTTGTGAATATTTTCTCATGTCATGAAATTCTCCTGCAACATGATTTATTGTTATTTTGAGAGATTGCAGATATTAAAAAAAACAATTCAGAAAACTTAATGAATGCCCATGTACCTACCTACCAGATGGAGTCTGTCATGATGGTTGTGGCTGTCGATCTGCAAAGAGGCAGGGTGTGACCCCCCTCTACAGACCACAGCCTCAGCCCTCCTGTCTGCTTCCTCAGTACCAAGAAGTTCTTGGGCGGGCATGTGGCTAGAGAGAAATGACTCCACGGCTCACCTGAGCAAGCTAGGTCTCGAGGTGTCCTCATCAGGTGCCTTCTGCTCTCTAGCAGATCAGACCACTAAGGAAAGGCTTTCACTGTGGGTACAGAATTCTTCTGTGTGTAATGACTACATGCTGGTTTGTATCCTTACTGGACTGCTTTTCAAGACAGAGAAATCTTGTCTTTGTTGTTCATTTCCGCACCTACCATGGTGCCTCATAAGTGTCTGTTAAAAAAAAAAAGCATGGCTGGAAATTTCTAGCTCTGGGGCATGATAACCTAGAGGTTAAGAAAATGAGCTTTAAAATCAGACTCCCTGAGTTTCAGTCTCAGCTCTACCATTGTCTTATTATTTAACTGAATCTCTAAGCTTTAGTTGCATCATGAATAAAATTGAGATAGTCATAGTTCCTACCTGCCCCTCAGCTGTTCTCAACCTTTGAGGCCAACAACTCCATTCTCAAGACCCCTTCACTGTGGCCTAATATTCCACCATGAAAAATCCGTTGCATTATGATAATCATATTCCTTGGAATGCTGAATCAGTATATACATGCTCCCTTCCACTGGGAGCTGCCCCACCCCAGGCTCCACTAAGTGAGACTTGGTTTTTAAACTCCCCTGACTCTGAGCTACAGCTGATTGGTTCAGAGATGGCACCTGCACCAAGCTTGGCTAAGAACTCCCCTTTCTGGGATTTTTGAAACAGAAACCCAGAATGCCAAGGTTGGTCCCTCCTAGAGGCAGATGTAAAACTCAAGACTTTTCCTACAATGTGTCTCACCCTGGGAAAATACTGACCTATGGTAACAGCAAATGAAGTTACAACATGGAAAAGAGCAGAAGGCTTTTGAACCTATGTCCTAGAGTACCCAAGACCCAGTTGCATGCCTGCTATTCCTGAATGTTGGTAGTTAAACTGTTCCTTGATTTTGGTTTCCTAAGGACAAAACATTCCTCTCCATGGTTACATTCAAGTTTGCTTGTGTCACTTGTAACCAAAAGGAAGGAAGGGAAAGAGAGAGGAGGAGGACGGGGAGGGGAAGTAAGGAAGAGTAGAAAAGAAGGGAAGGAGAGAGAAGGGAAAGTAGGGAAGAGAAGACTATTATTTCAATTCTTTGCAAGTACCTCCAGAAGGAGCAGTACATTCCATCAGTGACACTGAAGAGTAAGAATCAGAGAACTTCAAATGTGGAAAGGTCCCTATATATAATTTAATCAAACCAAAACTCCTCAATTACCAGTGAGAAAACTGCAGAGCAAGGAGGAGACAGAACTTGCCCAGATCAGAAAATCAGAGTCACAGTGCCTTAGCTCAGGCTATCATAACATAATGCCATCGACTGAGTGGCTTGAACAGCAGAAATGTATTTTCTCACAGCTCTGGAGTCAGGAAGTCTAAGATCAAGGTCGAGCAGGGTTTAGTTTCAGGTGCAGGTTCTGCCTGGCTTGTAGATGGCTCCCTTCTTGCTGTGTCCTCACATGGGAGAGAGAGAGGGAAAGAAGAGATAAGCTCTCTGGTATTTCTTCTTATAAAGGCACAGATCCCATAGTATCAGGGCTCCACCTTCATGATCCCAAAGCCTCCATTTCCAAATACCAAATAACACATGTGAATTTTGACGGGATACAGTTTAGTCCATAATATACAGCTTTGGGCTTCCCTGGTGGCTCAGCTGGTAAAGAATCCGCCTGCAATGCAGGAGGCCTGGGTTTGATCGCTGGGTTGGGAAGACCCCCTGGAGAAGGGAAAGGCTCCCCACTCCAGCATTCTGGCCTGGAGAATCCCATGGACTGTGTATTCCGTGGGGTCGCAAAGAGTCAGACACGACTGAGCGACTTCCACTTTCATACAGCTTTAGGTTTTGTAGGCCTGGAAGGTCTTTAAAGATCATCTGGTCCAAATTCCTTGTTGGCAAGTGGGGAAATTAAGGTCCAAGCAAATACAGAGATTTGCCAAGGGCCCATCATGACCCAGGGGACTTCCCCGGTGGCTCAATGGTAAAGAATCCGCCTGCAATTTAGGAAATGTGTGTTTGATTCCTGGGTCAGGAAGATCCCCTGGAAGAGGTCATGGCAACCCACTCCAGTATTCTTGTCAGGAAAATCTCATGGACAGAGGAGCCTGGTGGGCTTCAGAGTCCGTGGGTTCGGAAAGAGTCAGACACAACTGAAGTGACTGAGCATGCATACATGCATTGTGACCTAGTGGTAGATTTTACCCATCAAATTATTCTCTGAAAGGCTAAGAAAATCTAAAGGTATCAAGAAGTATGCGAGGCTGCAAGGAAGTTGCTGGTGAGGTCTGGTAATGAGTGAGAGAAAAGGTGAAAAAAGCAAAGACATTCAAATTTAGCCAGTTCCGCAGTCCTCACAGTTCTGTTAGGGGGAATGGATCAGACATGTTAGTACACAGGTTAGAGGACATTGCAAGCCTTGCCCATTTTTTTCATTCTTCTGCGGCCAACCACCAGGCAGCGATTATCCATTCACTCCACGTTGGTGCATATTTGGATATGCAAATCAACTGTGTTCATGCATAATTAAGATGGACACTGTGGAAAGTTTTGTTTTCCAGCTTGCAAGAAGGCTGGAAACAAAGGTTTGCACAAAGCCCTGTCTCAATTCCTTGTCTCAGGCTATGGGTTGAGGGTAGTGGCATCCAGTCTTCTCCCGCTGTGCTGTGTTCTGTTACTGCATCAGAGAGCCCCCGAGGTAGTCCTTATTTCCCTCTCAGACCTGGAGAGACCCTGAGGCTTTCCACAAAAACGGAGTACTTTCTGTCCCCAGTAGGAGCAGAGGTAGATACCTCTGTGCCCAGAGGCAGAAGTTCACCCTCTTTCTAGGGTCAGCAGGCTCACTTTATGATCCAAGAGGGGGTTATTTCTGAAGGACAAACACTTGGGGAATGTTTTTTTAATTTATCTTTTAATTGCAGGATAACTGCTTTACAATGTTGTGATGGTTACTGCCGTACAACAATGCAAATCAGACATAATTATACATATATCACCTCCCTCGGGAGCCTCCCTGCCCTCCCCCATCCCACCCCTCCTCTAGGTCATCACAGAACAGCTGGCTGGGCTCCCTGTGTTGTATAGCAACTCCTCACCAGCTATGTATATTACACATGGTGTATATATATGTCTATGCTACTTTCTCCATGTCCCACCTTCTCCTTCCTCCACTGTGTCCACAAGTCTGTTCTCTATATCTGCATCTCCATTCCTTCCCTGCAAATAGGTTCATCGATATCATTTTTCTAGATTGCCTATACATATATGCATAAATATATGATATTTGTTTTTCTTTTTCTGACTTATTGCACTCTGTATAACAGGCTCTAAGTTCATCAAATTAGAGCTGAACTGACTCTAATTTGAGTCAGTTCAAATTCAAACTGACTCAAATTCATCCTTTTTATGGCTGAGTAATATTCCATTGTATATACGTGCCTCATCTTCTATATCTATTCATCTGTCAATGGACATTTGGGTTGCTTCCATGTCCTGCTGCTGCTAAGTCGCTTCAGTCGTGTCCGACTCTGTGCGACCCCATAGACGACAGCCCACCAGGCTCCCCCGTCCCTGGGATTCTCCAGGCAAGAACACTGGAGTGGGTTGCCATTTCCTTCTCCTTCCATGTCCTAGCCCTTGTCAATAATGTTGCTATGAACACTGGGGTACATGTGTCTTTTTCAATTATGATTTTCTCAGGGTATATGCCCAGCAGTAGGATTGCTGAATTATATGATAGTTTCATACTGTTCATGGTATTCTCAAGGCAAGAACACTAAAGTGGTTTGTCATTCCCTTCTCCAGATGAGATGGCTGGACGGC